>NC_047666.1:14470900-14690900 GCF_011762505.2 Arvicanthis niloticus | reverse complement strand
ATAATGCATAGGTGGTTTTCTTATTTTAAAATAAAAGATTACGTAAGAAGAAAAGTCTGAATTTTTTTTTCTACAGCACTATGTGAATTTGGTATTATAACAACCTAAGAACATATCTCCCTTTTTATTTGAAAAGTAATATTGGATTTGGATCTCTTAGAGGCAATATATCTATTGGTTTTATGATATGCACACTGAAGTTCTTTAAAAGATATTTATATAAAGGTCAATAATTCACTTAAATCTTCTGTTTCAATGTAGCATGGCATACTTATGACAGGAAGCAAGCACAGAAGAGTGTAGTATTAATTAAATAGATGAGCAAATATGTCAGGAGGTAAACTGGTTATAAATTTGAATCATTTCTTTCATAAAGTCTACAACGAGAAGAAAAATATTAGGGCATAGCATTCAGTTACAAATATTTATTTTAGAATTCCCCATTCCAGGTTTTAGAAATGTGGGATTGAGAAAATAAGAAAACCAATAATCTTAGCATCATGGAGCTCAAACTGTACTTGGGATTTCAGATTATTTTTTAATTGGCAAATGCAGCATAATAAACTAGTGAATGCCAGAGAGACACATAAGCTGAAAGGAGGCTCCAAAAGAAAGGGAAAGGATGACAATTTAAGTAACATTGATAGAAAGCATATAAGATGAAGAGTAATGCCAGAAAGATGTGAGAGTGCCAGCCTGGTACATATAAAAATACTGTCCCAAGTTAAATATACAGATAATATAAATCTTTCAAGGCATAAGACAACACAGCCATGATTGAAGAGAGATTTTTTGAAACACTGACTCTAGGCAGAACATTCATCTGAATCTCCTAAGCTTCTGATTTTCCAGAAACCAAGGACCAACCTAGATCCTCTGCATCAGTTCAACATTTGGCAATAACCCCAGGCCATTGTTACTTAAAGAAAAATTTCAGATGTACTCATTTATATAGCAACATTACAATTACTACATGTGGATTAATGACATTAATGTCTCTAGACAGTATTATAGTCATATCCCATATTGCTGTGCTAAGTATATATCCAACCATGTGTGATATGTGAGATATGCTCTCTGTAGCTTCACACTAATCAATTGTATTGCTGTTCTGGAAGGAGGGGCATGTAACAATGTCACTGCCATCTTTCTCTCAACTATTGACATGATTAGTATATTGATAAATATATACTAATTAGTATATTAATAATAACCTCTCTAAAATTCCATATTTAAAATTTTAACTCAAGATGCTGAATAGATACTATGGAAGCTATAACCTAAAAATGAAATAATGCCTATATTCTGTTGATTAATGGTAAAGAAAATTGCTAAGTGTATGGGTATATTGAACACAGTTATGATGGTGAGTTAGTTCCAAGCTGGGTATCTGTGCTAAGGGAAGTAATAGGTATGTCTTCACTCTAACCCAGAAACTATCTCCAACTGACTACTGGTTCTCTCCTATGGAGTCTTAGGAGTCTCACTAGGGATACAAACAACTAATAATATTCTATTCATAAGTCTTATGAAGTCCCATTTATCAGTGTTGATCAGAGAGTCTGAGCCATTGGTGTCCTGTTCAGGAAATTGTCTCCTGTTTCAATGCTTTTAAGGATATTTCCCTCTTTCTCTTCTATTTGATTTAGTGTATCCACTCCTGAGCATTTTCCCAAGAGATGTTCCACCATACAGCAAGGACACATACTACACTATGTTCAATTTAGTTGTGTTCATAATAGCCAGAAACAGGAAACAGCTCAGATGTCCCTCAATAGAAGAATGGATACAGAAGATGTAGTTCATTTACACAATAGAATATTATTAGTAAAAACAAGAACATCAAGAATTTTGCAGTCAAATGGATGGAACTACAAAATATCATCCTGAATGAGGTAACCCAGACCCCAAAAGAACATGCATTACATGAGCCTATAATAACTGTCATCTGAGAGGCTCCTCTTAGCAACTGACTAAAACAGATGCAGAGACTCACAGCTAAGCATTGGCTAAAGCTTGGGTACTCTATGGAAGTATTTGGGAGAAGGACTGAAGGCCCTGAAAGGAACTCCACAGTAAAACCATCAGAGTCAACTAACCCAGACACTTGGAAGCTCTCAAAAATTGAGCTAACAGACAAAAAGCATACATAGTCTTGACCCTAGGACCCTAGCACATATGTAGTATATGTGTAGCTCAGTCTTCATGTGGGTCCCCAACAACTAGAGTGGGGGCTGCCCCTAAAACCTTTGTGGATTCTGCTCCCCAACTGAACTACTTTGTCTGCATGAGTGGGAGAGAATATACCTAAACATACAAAGACTTTATACTCCAAGGTAGGGGAACCAGGGTGGGTACCCGCTCAGAGGAAGGGGGAGGGGGATGAAAGGAGGGACTCTGGAAGAGGAGGCTGGAGACAAATTTTAAAAATAAACTAAATGATGGATGCTACACATTGATCCAGCTTCCTAGGGTATTTGTGTTTTAACAGTCTAATTCCTGTCTGGAGGAGGAGACAAATTTTAAAAATAAACTAAATGATGGATGCTACACATTGATCCAGCTTCCTAGGGTATTTGTGTTTTAACAGTCTAATTCCTGTCTGTGAAAGCTTCCAAGACATCAGATAAAATCAACCATATCTCTAAGCTGTCCATAGAAACAGTTTTTAATTGGTTACAATTCAACATTTTTATTATCATTAAAATGTAACATTCTTTTTTTGTTTTTTTGTTTTTTGTTTTTTGTTTTTTTTTTTTTTTTGGCTAGGTTAGGTTTTGTTTTGTTTTTATTTTCTATTTTTTCTTGGATATTTTATTTATTTTCATTTCAGTTGTCATCCCCTTTCCCCATTTTCCCTCCCTAGAACCCCTATCCCATCCCCCGTTTTTTCTTTTATACCATTTTAATTACATGCGAGAATTCAGGTGAGTTTTAGGTTGAGGAACTAGCAATGCAATAGATGCAAATAGTCAAGGAACAAGCAAGACAATAAACACAAATAGTCAAACAACAAGCAAGGCAATAAACAAAATTCTGTGAACACTCCTGTGATCACTGTTTCTAAGGGCTTATTAGGATGGCCAAAATATCTGAGTCAACTTCTCTGTCCTAGCCCAGTCATTTTAATGTCTGAAGCCTACTTCCTTGTTCTAGCCTAAAATTTAGATTCTTGCCTGAAATTACTTCTTTGCAATATTGCAAAATATCTATGTTCATATACCACCTATTGATCATCTACCTATTACTTATTTGTCTATTTGGTGCATATTCAAACTATCTCAGCTTGATAGAGTTGAGTAAATATATACATGATTGGTAGAGATACACTAGATACATACTTATACAGATGACAGTTTTGCAGTGGGAGTTAGACAGTGAGAGACATTGAATCACGCATAACTAAATAAGATGTCTTCATCAGGCCACTTCCACTTAAGGATCAGGGATCTACACAGAAAAAGGAATGAAAATCTTATAATATCCAGAAGTAGGTGATGACTCCAAGGAAACAGTGTCTACCAGACACAACAAAACTGATGTGTGTATAAACTCAGGGAGACTGGGATAGCATGCACAAGATTTGCTCAGGTTCAAGTCAAACAAAATCTCAGCACTGACAATGGGAAACAGATGCAAAGCTCACATTTAAACAAAAAGCGATTAGCAATTAATACCAGCTGAGAAAGAAAAAAAATCATTTTTTATGCAATGTTTTGTCACTGGGTAACTTTAAAGCAGACACCATTCACAGGAGTATGTGGCTGACACAAAACAAACTTCATACTACTTTTTAAAAGTTTTATTGTTTTACTAGTGGGCTGACTTATGGGATTATGGTTGGTTTGTTTGATTTTTATTTTTGTTTTTATTTTCTTTTACTTAAGTTCTGTTTTGTTGTAAGAGAGGAGAGAGATGGAACATGGAGTTTGATGGGGAGGGTAAGATGGGGGAACTTTGTAGAGCATGAGAGAAAACATGATCAAAATATAGTATATAAATTTTTAATTTAAAAATGGTGTTGCCAACCCCTCCAATAAAAAAAAAAGAAAACAAAACAAAAGGATCCCCCAAAAGACTACTACCACTGCTCATATATAAACTATATCCAGTTCTACAACAGGATTCTCTCTTCCCCTTATAAGTTATTTTTTTAACAGTAGTTAAGGCTTGGGTAATGTTAATAAGCATTTAATAATTTCTAAATGGCTATGTTAATTGTTAAATACATAAAGTCTTTCTGATTGCTTGTACTTTACTGAAATTTCTATCAACAGGAAATTCTTTGAATATGAATTTATTACTCAGTGAATACTGTACAAATCATGGACATGTGGAATTTGATGCAATATCACAAAATGTCTATATACATCATCTATCTATTTCTTATTTGTCTGTGCAGTGTATATTTAAACTATCTTAGATATTGATAGAAGTGAGCAAATATATATATAACTTGAACAGGTATAGTAGATACACAGGTACTTATATAGAAGAGAGATGATGTGTGGATAGACAGAAACTTGATTTATAATAGGTTTGGGGTAAATATATAATATGTAGATGATGGATTATTAAAGGATAAATGGTAAATTTTGGGCTTTTTCGGTTCTGTCTTTTAAAACCTGGTTATTCTGATATATAAGCTCACAAATCTAACTTGCAACTCTATTAAAAATATTCCATTTCATTAATCAAGAGACAGGTAATGAATGAGGTTTTAAGGAAGATTTTTTTACTTTTTAATTAAATAAGTAACTTAATGAATTATTAATTTGAAATCAATAAACAGTTGATTGTTATTTGAAATTATTCATGCTTTTGGTTGTAAGGGCTAGCCTACTGTTCCACAGCTATTCTTATTAACATGAGAGTCATCATTGTGCTGTGATCTATTCCTCATCTGTTCCTCAGAGTTGGCTGTAAATACTTTTCAAATTTACCTCCTTGTCAGCTAAATATCTACTTGATATTTAAGTTTATAATTTCCTCAATGTCAATATCTGGAAATATATTTTAGTACATGAGAAAAATAAAAGGAAAAGTATGGTATTTACACAATCTTGCCATGTGCAGACTTTTTAAATTTAATATATGGTTTTAATATATCAAAAGGGAGTCTCTATAAGTTAGTTAATTATTGATTATTCAATAGAATTCAATTATTCAATTATTCAATAGAAAAACCACAATATTACCACCCAAAAATTGCCCTTTACTGATCCCTCTTCCTCTTTTTTCACTTTCTTTATTATTACTATCTTCTTGGATGTTTTCTTCTATTTCCCAGTTCACTGTAAACATCAGATGCCAAATGAGTAATGGACTTTTGGCCACCCAATACTGAAAAAGTAATAATAAAGTTTTTTTTCAATAATTTCAGTTTTCCAGTGGAGCAAAAACTATCTTATATAAATAAGGTTTTGCAATTTAGAGAACTGTTGTATTTTTTTCATTCTCAATATGGGTCGTATCTACCACAAGGGATATTGTTGGAGCTTGGTATAGTGATGCATGTCTATCACCCCAACAGTTGAGAGGAAATGTGGGGAGATAGTAGTAGTAGTCCTAAAAAAGTAGAACTTCAAAAGTAGTCCTGGCTAAATAGAAAGTTCACGGCCAGACCAGATTATATTTGATCCTATTTTAAACAGATTCAGGGAGGTATAGAGATATTTACCGTAAATCCAACCCTACCTATGTCTGTACCAAATATCCGTCATCCTTAAAAGAACATGGTGGGAGACTACAGTGGGAGTGCATGCCTTTAATCCCAAAACTCAGGAAGCAGAGGCAAATGGATATCTGAGTTTGAGGCCAGTATGGTTTATTTAGTGAGTTCCAAAGACAGTCAGAGCTACATAATGAGACCCTGTTTTAAAAAGGCAAACAGGAAAAGTAAAGAAGGAGAAGGAAAGGGAGAAGGAGGAGAAGGAAGAAGAGAAGGAGGAGGAGGAGGAGGAGGAGGAGGAGGAGGAGGAGGAGGAGGAGGAGGAGGAGGAGGAACAAGAGGCGGAAAAACAGGAGGAAGAGGAGAAGGAAGAAGCAGGAAAGAAGAAAAGAAAAAAGTAAAAGGAAGAGGATATCCTCATGAAATCTTTCAATCATATGTAAACTAATCACCATTTACTATTTCATTGATACCTTTCATGAATTAATGATATGTTACACTCACATTATGATGGAAACTAGCTAGAGATGCCATGAACCCACTCCAGCCTTTTACATTATTAGGATATTTCCATGAGCTATTTTTTTTCTTCTTTGTTCTAAATCCTTATTGTGCTTCCCCCAAATCTACCACACTATTTATCTACTAAACTAATTTCCTTGTACTTTATTTATATTTCACAGATTTGTCTTGCTTTATTAAGAAAAAAAGAATAATACAATTCAGTCAAAGAGAATACTGTCATCTCTTTCAATCCCTCTATTGAAACTTAGCAGATTCAGCCCACTGGGGGAAGAAAAGAATTCTGTCTATTTAGATATGTACAGACTTCATTGTCTTTAACTAAATGTATAACAGTATAAATATATACTGTGTACATTGAATTGAAATTATAAATAACCATGCAATTGATTTAACGTACACAAGGAAATATGTAAGGATTATTTTCAAATGAAAGACAACTTTAAATAACACATTTGAAGATCTAAGGATCTTGTTACCCATTGGGTTCCTTGCAGCCATCTTAACAGATAATGTGCCATGACTGAATAGGCCACTCGGTCTGGCTATGCTGCTGCTGGTCTCTTTTCTACTTATTCAGTTCCACCTAGTTGTACCTAATTAATCACATATTATCTGAACCACTGCAAAGCTGCTTGCTACTAAAGAGTGATGATGACCTGAATTCAGTTCCAGAACTCATAGTGTCAGAGGAAATAATTCATTTCTATGAGTTGGGTTCTGTCTCACACATGTATGCCATTGTAAGCTTGCATACCTACGTAGACACACACACAAAAAAACATGCACACACTCACAAATAAGTGTAAAATAAAATGAAGCAAACAGCAGAAGACTCTTTGTATCCATATCCGTTTTTCTCAATGCCTGTCCTAAAGTTTCCCACAGAGAGAAAAAACTAACTCACTTGTGCATTTATTGTTGCTTTTGTGCTTAGTTTGCTCTGTTTTTGAGACTACTGTATTAGTGGGTATATCTTATCAATCAGGTTATTATTATAGCTTGTGGGACCACAGCTGGGTAGGGTCATTGATACCTTTTCTCTGCAAACAACTTGAATAACAAACACCTTCTGGGATGCTGATAGCAATCCATCATGAAAGAAATCTCCAGTTAAGACCAGATTGATTTCCCAATATTCTTTAACCCAATTGTGTGGTGTCTTCAGCAACAGGATCTTACAATACAGTTAAGGTAGGCAATAAAGGGCATAAAGTAACCTGTGATGACTTTAGAGGTTCTGATCCTCCTTAACCAGGTCACAGGAGATCTTGAAGGGAGGTTGAAAAGTCTTCATTTGAATATGAGAGTAGAAATGACAACAGTAATTAGCTGTGCATTATTTATGTTAGAGCTCCTGAAATTAATCTTTACCAAGGAAACAAACTACTTTTAACTGAAATTTTTCATGCAGCTTTACTATCATGAAATGAAAGTGAAAAGCTCTATCAAAACAGAAACAAAAATAAAGCTACAGATTCTTTGAACTTTTCCTTTGTTCATCTGCCTCCCTTATGCTGGAATTTCTCCAGAAAAACGTTTTATTCTCAATAGTCAAAGTATATTTATTCATATAAAAACCACTCCAGGAATCTAGATTTCCACATTATACCTCTCAATTATTATTTTGCTTACAGTTTGTCTTTCACAAGAAAGACTTAAGACCTATGTCAATTCACTGATCTCAAAGGCGATTTTCATAAGAAAAGTTCCTTTTAAAAAAATTTAATTATGCAATGTATTTTGAAAATTGGTGACAGAAAACAATGTTTTCTCTCTGTAGTTCTCCTGGATCAACTTTTCTTACTTCCTGGCCTCTGCTTCATGAGTTGTACTCGCCTTTAAAATAATTTCCCCTGTGGAAGTGATCATTAATGATGGTATCTTAAGCCAAATACTACTCTCTGGATGACAGGCCAGTTAAATTTGAATCTCACCCTGATTTATTTAATTCTTGTAGATTTTAAAAACCAAATCTATAGGCTAGCTAAATGATTGCCCAGGATGTGAAAGTACAGATATGTAAATGTATCAGAAAGGACAGATTTAATGACTACTTCAAATTCCTCTTACAGAGTTCAGTTTCTTAAAGTAGGCTGACAAGGATGGAGACAAAGTACAGCAGGTACTGTTCCTACTATTCCTAAAGACAACTGGAGTCATGTTTCCAATACACAGACTGAAAAACTCACAATTCAATCCCAAGGGATCCAACACCCTCTTCTATACTCTGGAGGCACTGGACTCATATGCGCACACTTCAATACACACACACACACACACACACACACACACACACACACACACACATATATTCCTCCCCACGAATCTTTGTCTGGCTTAAGCATCAACTTGTCTTGGTTTCTTGCTACAACAACTATGACTTAACTTGTGAAATTGTTCTTCTATTGAGTAGCATCTTAGTTAAGAGTCTAATGCTTTATCCAATACACTAGTGGAAATAACCTTAGGATACCAGGCTGAGTCGCTTTATCCCAATATTTTCAAGTTTAATGAATTACAAGTTGTCTGGGACACTTTATAATTGTGTGTACACATATATTACTTTCTGATATGTTCAACCAGTCTGTTGTCTAATAGCTGTTTATGTAAGAATATGCACTAGCATGAGTGTTGTCTGATTATATTTTAAAAGCATAAAGTGAGTTGCTTTGAAAATGTCATGTCAAAGCTTCCTTTGCTCCACCCCTTGACATTAGTAGAAAATCTACTGAATCTTTTGCCCCTGTATGCTTTTATTTATTGTAAGTAGCCATGACCCAATTCAGTGAGTATTTTAAAAAGATTAAATTTAAACAACTTTTCAGGAGTAGAACTACATTCACAAAATAAGCATTAAACAGTTTCTCATGATTACAATTTTCTACAGTCAAAATAAATACAATGTGGCTTATATTTATTTGGGGATAGGTGTGGAAGAAACAGGTTACTTTTTCAATGTAGCATTAAATAGATTGGCCATATTAAATTGGAAAGCCACATAATCAAAGAGACTGCATGGGATGATAAGCCACATAACCGGGGGGGGGGGGGGAATGTATGGGCAATATAATTAAAATTTGGTGATTTTATACAAAGGATGAAGCCATAAATTTGGAAAAATAGAGAAAGGTAGTAAAGCTGAGAGGAGTTGAGGGAACAGTTAATATTATCAAATCATACTGTCCAATTTTCTCAAAGAACTATATGGTGGCTTAATGGAAGCCCAAGCAGACATGGGGCTGGAGACAAAGCCAAGATTTCTACATCCGAATTACCAGGCAGTAGGATGTGAAAGACACTGAGCTTGACTTGAGTTTCCGGAAACCTCAAAAATGACACATCTACTCCAACATTTCCTAATAGTGCGACTCTCTGGGGACCAAGCATTCAAGTCTATGGGGGCCATTCTTATTCAAACCAGCACATCCCATTCTCTGACCCCAATAAGCTTGTAGCCATATCATAATGCAAAAATGCATTTGGTCTAATTTCAAAAATCTCTATAATCTCTTACAATCTCAAAACTAAAAATCCAATGTCTCCTGGGCCCCAGGCTGGTACCACTAAGGAGGCCAGCTTGTGCCGCCATTAGTGCAGGAACCGAGGCAGCTGCCGTCATTTCTAATACCTCACACAACATTTAGCATCACATTTTTCTTTAAACATTTTATCTTCTTGATCACTGGACTTGATTCCATTACACCTCTGGTGTTTTTCTTCTCCTTAAACAGTATATTTTGTATTTTTTTTTTTTTTTTTTCTCAGCTTTCTCTTTTTCACTATGGATCTGCACAATAGATCTGCGTAAGAGTGAACACTAATAACCAAATAGCATATTCAATACAAGGCTGATTTGAAATCTCCTCTGCCAAGGTTCTTTTTTTTGTATATTTTATTTATTACAGTACAGGTGTCACCCCTTCCTCATTTCCCCTCCCTAGAACCCTCTATTCTATAACCCCTCTTCCTTTATGCTTTTATACCATTTTGATTACATGCATGTAATAAGGTCAGTTCTAGGTTGAGGGTCTAGCAATACAATAGATGCAAATAGTCGAGGAACAAGCAATACAATAAACACAAATAGTCAAAGAAAAAGCAAGGCATTAAACCCAGTTATGTGAACACTCCCATGGTGATCACTGTTTCTAAAGGCTTATCAGGATGACCAAAGTATCTGAGCCTACTTCCCTATCCTTGCTCAAGGTCATTTTCATGTCTGAAGCCTACTTCCTTGTTCTAGTCTAAAATTTAGAATCCTGTCTGATATTACTTCTTTGAGAGCAGGGAGGTGAGAATGGGAGGATGGTGGGAGCACACCCTCATAGTAATAGGAGGACTAGAGATGGGTTAAGGGATTTTGTAGGGGAAATGGGAGAGTAGATAACATTGAAAGGTAAATAAATAAAATATCCAATTTAAAAAAAAAAAACAGATAATGGGTCTGGCAATTGTAGTTGAGCAGTTGAGACATTTTATCAACAATTTATTATGGGAATTTCCTATAATCCTCAAGGACAAGGTATTGTGGAAAATGCCCATGAAACTTCAAAAAGATTTGTGACACATACTGTGAGACAAAGAATGATGCCGACCTGTGAGCTTGCTGAGTGCCCTGCCAAGGGTAATGGTGACTGGGGAGCATTATTGGACATATGTTCCTGACCCACCTTTGCTCAACTATATCCCAGATGGTACAAGCTGCCTTGCCTCAAGTTTTTAGACTTTGTGGGATAGAGAATAGAAAAGAGAAACTATGTCTCTTGTATTCTTCTTAAAGGTACCCAGCTTAGAGGACTCAATCATGTACTGGTCTAGAAATCAATCCAATATGAGAAATAACAGTCTACTTTTGGAAGACTGGATCTGGACTTTGTCAGGAACATATTTGGAAGCTAGCTGTAGCTCACTATGATGTTAGGATAGCAAGAGATAATGTTGGGACAGGATCTGGATTTCAAACAAGGGTTAGTGCATGTTTTAAAGCTCAATTGTCAAGCTAAAATTGGTTTTGTTTCTTCTACAGTATTTATTGTAAGTTGCATTGATTGTATAATTTCTAATTGTGTTAGTGTGTTGAAACCTGGCATGTATGTTACGGGAGTCTATCAACCAGCTTTTGTCTCACTGCCCTGAGTATTAGAAAACCTTGATTCTCTGAAAAAAAGCTTGAAAGTGCTAGAAGAAGTGAGTTAGGCCTTAAGCTGGAGCAAGAGGGTAGCAGACTTGATTATTGCTGGTATAACAGCTTTAATTCCATTAATTGCTAGCACCACTGCTTCTGCAATAGCATTGACACAAAGAGTTAAGACAATTATTTTTGTTAACCATCTAGCAAAAAAATGTTACTAATATATTGAGTATACAAAAGAATTTATATAAGTATCTGCCAAGGTTCTTAATCCAAAATTCTTCAATTTGGCCTCATGGAAAATTTTCTGGACAAGAGCAGAAAGCCACATTCTTCACCTAAACATTACAAGAAAAATCTCCAAGCCACATATTAATATTCTTCTCCTTTGAAACCGTTTGAGCCAGACCATCATAATCTACACTCTTTGCACCACTGTCTTCCCTGTTCCTACCAGTATGGCCCATTAAACCCCACTTAAAATGCCCAACTGCTTTCCTAAAACAAAATCCCAAAGTTCACATTCTGTTAAAAACAAATGTGGTCAGGCCTATCACAGCAATACCCAAATGCCTGGTACCAACTTCTGTCTTGGAATTTCTATTGCTATAAAGAGACATCATGACCATGGCAATTCTTATAAAGGAAAAAAATTTAATTGGGGCTAGCTTACAGGATCAGAGGCTTAGTCCATTATTTCTATGGCATGAAGCATGGCAGCATGAGGCAGACATGGTGTTAGAGAAGGAGCTGACTGCTCTGCCTCTGTACTGGCAGATAGCAGGAAGAGAGAGCTACGGAGCCTGGCTTGAGCTCAAATACTCCAACAAGGCCACACCTACTAGTAATGCCACTCCCTGGTGACCAAGTATTGAAATCTATGAGCCCATGGATAAAAAAATTTTGCTCAAACCACCATAAACACTGCTTTAATTTGTTGCTAATAGCTATTTTAAATTACCATTAAGCTAACATAGTGGTTTTCATATTATTTTTAATTTTTATTTTATGTGCCTCTCTCTCTCTCTCTCTCTCTCTCTCTCTCTCTCTCTCTGTGTGTGTGTGTGTGTGTGTGTGTGTGTGTGTGTGTGTGTGTGTGTATGCATACCATATGAGTGCTTAAACCTATAAATGTGAGAAGAGGCTCTGGGTTCTCCTAGAACCGGACTTATAGAGAGATGTGAGCCACTATGCAGATACTAAAATGTAAACTCCATCTTCTGAAAGAACAGTAAGTATCCTTAATCACTAAGCCATCTCACCATCCCCTACTTGACAACCACATTATTAATAAACCAGAATCTGGACACATTTCAGATCTGTAAAATGAATATACATGTTTGAATCATGCTGTGAATTGTTCTTGTCAAATCCAACTCAATTTAAACTAAGTAAATGGTTTGTATGCAACAGTTAGACTCGTGAGAAAAGTGACTTTTTATAAGGAATGAACTTAGACTTTTATAGTTTCATTCTTGGGGTTTCTAATTGTTCAAATAAATCAGAATTTGAGGAAGTAATTTTACTTTCCAAATAAAAAGAGAAGAGAAATTCATCTATCTCTGTGTGCTCTCAACGTGGGGTTGCTTATCTTACAATTCTTAAGCTATTTATTTCTAATACATCTTGCTTTACTGGGCCATGGCAGATGAGTGTACCAATGCTTGAATCTCTCCAGTTAACCATACATACAATGTAGATAGATAGATAGATGATAGATAGACAGACAGATAGAACTATGTAGGTGAATTAGTCATGGTTCTCTAGAGTTACAGAACTTATGGAATGAATACACACACACACACACACACACACACACACATATGTATATACATATATATATATTCCAATAGAATATAATGTGGGAATTTATTGGAATGACTTACTTGTTGCAGTCCAACAATGGCTAACTGTGAATGGAAAGTTCAAGAACCTAGTAGTTGCTTGGTTCTACAAGGCTGGGTGTTTAAGTTGGTATTCTATATAAGCTGGAATCCTGAAGAAGTAGACTCCAACAGATGTGCTGGTAATAAGTGTAAGCAGGTATAAAAGAAGCCCTTCCTTGTCCTTATATAGGCTTCCAGCAGGATGTATGGTCCAGATTAAAGGTGTGCCTCAAAATCTGGATTAAAGGTGTATGTCATCCCACCTCAAGACCTGAATCAAAAGCTTGTGTCTTCAGGTCACAGGTGTTCCCTGCATTTCTGGATTGTAGTTTCTTCCAGTTATAGTCAAGATGACAACTGAGAACAGCTATCATAATAAATCAATAGGCCCATACTCTCCTAGCTCTTTGCGAGAGTGAAATAGTGGAAACATGATTTTTTCTAAGTTCTGATAACTAAAAAAACTAGAAAAGCTATATCCAGAAATAATGTTTTACCAGTTTTCTGGTATTATTTAAACTTACCTTGTCAAGGTAGCAAATTAACTATCACAGAATATTATATTTGACACGAGGACACAATGAGGAACTTCCCCTAAGGATCCTTGTTAAAATGAGAGGGGAGAAGTCAGTAATGACACATTCATTACACACCTCTCTGACTTGCAAAACATAGGCAAAAAAAAACATGTTTTGCCCAACTGCTTATGACTAGAAATTAGGTTGGCTACAGGTATATGGAAGACATTAGCATGCTTCCAGAGGAATTATGAACAGATGCAAAAATTTATATGCAAATGAATAAATGTGTGAATATATTTGTGCATGAATGATTTAATAAATGGAAGAATAATTTAAAGCTTAGGCCATGAGGCTTTGAACATAATGAAATTTGATCAGCATCCCTAAAGGGTTTTTGGTGGAAATAAAGCAATGCTTCTACATGGGATAGAAAATGGAAAATCTACAATTTCTAGAAAAGGTTTTGAAACACAAAAACATAAAAATAATTAAAAAATGACAAAGACAGTTACAACAACTTAATTGCTAATATTGGAGTATTTAATCAGAGACCAGCAAAAATCCACTTTTTATGTTACAGAGAGGTGCTATATATTGGGGAAAGATACAGCTCATGGAGTTAAAGCACTTGCCATTCTTTCAGATGATGTGCATTTGGACACCGATGCCCACATGGTTGATCACAACTGTTTCTAAGTCCTGTTTAAGGGTATCCTAAGCCTTTCTTCAGCCTCTAAGATTACTAGGCATGCACTTGGTACATAGACATGCATAAATTCAGGTGAAGCAACCATATACATAAAGTCTCACCAACATGACTGTCCAAATGTGAGCTGAACAAGGACTATACTGATGCAAATACCAAAATTAAGCCCATGATAATGCAAGCCTACGCAAAGAAATACAGGCAAATGAAAAGAACTGGAAGGAGGAACCCTGGCCTTCCAGGAAAGAACACATCAATCATTTGTCCAGTACCAAGTGGTCATCATTATGATATTATACATCATATGATATTATACAGACTGGGTAAGTTAAATTTAGCAATATATGTGTAGACATATGCATAATGTATATAATAATAATTAATAAGAAGAAGTGGCCAGGAATTTAGTGGCGATGACTAGGGTCTAGGAGAGGATTTGCAGGTAGAAAAAGGGAAGGTAAAAAATGTTGAAAATATATTATTATCTCAAAAATAAATAATAAATCCTTTAAAATAATTAACTTTAATAATGTTTATAGGTGGTGAATCTATAAGTAAGGTTTTGTTTCTCTCAGTTTCTCAGTACTGTCCAAACAGAATTTAACAGGATTAGAGTAGCATTAGAGTGAAAAATCTATAGTCATTTTTTAAAATTTTTAAAACAGCAAATTTGCATAACTTTATATAGTTAAATATAACTTGATGCTATCTTACAAATTTCATATTAAAAATTCTAGATAAATGATTAAAATTGTGTGTGTGTGTGTGTGTGTGTGTGTATGTGTGTCTGTGTGTGTGGTGGGAGAGCAGGTTCAATGTGCTACCATATTGTATCATTTGTCTTCTGCTTAGTGTCTGAAGACAAGCTGTGATTAATAAAAAGAAGGATCTTTTTTATATGTAAAATGAAGGAAAGAAAGAAATATATTGGAAAATGTTTAAAATTTGCTGTTTATAATATTTTCATAGTTAATCATAGGAATCTTGATTGAAGACATGATCAAATTATATTTTACAAGTACATTTTTTATAAAGAATTTTAAGACTTTATTTATTTTTGTGTTTATAATTGTTTGCCTGCTTGAATGTATATGTATTGCATGCATGCCTGGTGGCCATGGAGGCCGCTAGATTGTGCTAGATCCTTTAGAACTGGAATCACAGATATTTATGAGCCACCATGTGGGTACGAGGAACTGAACTCGGGTCCCCTGGACCTAGTGCTATTAATGTCTGGGAAGTCTCTCCAGCCCTGTTTTATTAGAATTCTTGGGAAACAAAGAAGCAAGCAAACCACAATGAGAAGGACACATTAAATGACCCAATGAATAAATCTCTCTGTGATTGTTGGCCATTTCTTGGTATTTTGAATCCTCAGTACTGCAATGATGCTGGTAACCCACCAGAAGTCTGAGTGTTCTGCCAGATTTGAGCCATGTGATCCCCATTGGAAAACTTAAGGCTGGCAAATTATTCTTACAGAATATGAGGACAGTTGTACTTTTTATGTTTTGTCTAACTGTTAACTTGTTGAAAAGCCAATATGCAATATTTAAAAATTAGCTTTTTGCAGAAAAAAACATCATAAATTTGATTAAATTTGACATAAATTATTGTGAACCTCACACATATTTTTTATAAGTTAATTCAGACTATTTTAATGAGTAAAATTAATATATAATATTCCTGTTGCATTTCTTTCTAAATTATGTGTATATGTGGCAGAGGGGGGTGTGTGCATGTAAGTACAGGTGCCAGAAGAGTCCAAAGGTATGCAGTCACCTTGGGGCTCGAGTTATCGGCTCTTGTTAACCACTAGAAGTAGATGTTCAGAATCAAATTCAGGTCCTTTGCAAAAGCATTGCAATCTCTTAACATCTTAGATATCTCTCCAGGCCTACAACGTCATGTTTATATATTAGTGTTTCACGGTATCAAAGTAATAACACACACAAATAAACACACACACATTCTGAAGAAAATAGATAAAGTAATTAACCAATTAAAAGACTAACCACCAGATTAAAATTGGGAACTTTCTTGGTCTGCCAGGGAAAACCTGTAGATTCGGATCTTCCCTCCATTCTAGTCGGTCCTCTGGGGCAGCCTGCTGAGGCGAGCTGCTCACAGTCTCTTGAGCCCCATTGTCTAGCTCTGGGCTTTCTCTTCTGTCCACAGGAGCCTTGTGGGACCTCAAGACTGTCCTACTTTCTGGTGGAAACTTTTGAGGACCCAAAGGCTAACCATCTTGAAACCCTGTCCCACCAATGCCATCTCGGTTGGATCCACCCAGAGTCCCAGTTGGCTTCTACAAGTACATAGTCTGCTTGGCACACAGCCTACAGAATGGAGTCTGCCTGTGGCATAGCTGACAGAGTCAGGTTCTTACCCATCAGAGAAATGCAAATCAAAATGACTCTGAGATTCCACCTTACACCTGTCAGAATGGTTAAGATAAAAAATATCAAAGGACAGGACAGGAGATTGTGGAGCAAGGACAACACTCCTCCACTGCTGCTGGGAGTGCAAACTTGTACACCCGCTCTGAAAATTAATTTCTCAGAAGACTGGCAATAATTCTACCTTAAGACCAAACTACACAACTCCTGGGCAAAAATACCCAAAAGATGCTCCACCATCCCACAAGGACACCTGCTCACCAATGTTCATATAATCTTTACTCATAATAGCCAGAAGCTGGAAACAACCTAGATGTCCCTCAACTGAAGAATGAATAAAGAAATTGTGGTTCATTTACACATTGGGATAATACTCAGCCATTAATAACAAGGACATCATGAATTTCACAGGTAAATGGGTGGAACTATCAAATATCATCCTGAGTGAGATAACCCAGACCCAAAAAGAGATAAGCTGTATGTACTTACATATAAGTGAATATTAGCAATAAAGCACAGTATAACCATGCTATAATTAACAGACTCAAAGAAGCCAAGTAAAAGGGAGGGACCAAAGGAGGATGTTTGAATCTTTCTCAGAAGGGGAAATGAACTAGATATCTGAGGTCAATAGAGGGAAAACTGGGAAGAGATAATGACGGGGGGGGGAGGGCATTATTAGGGGCGATCATACATAGGGCAAGTAGGGGAGAGAGAAGGGAGATGGGGAGCAATCTTAGGACATGCCAGAGAGTTGGGATGAGGGGAGGCCCCAGAGTGTCTATGGAGGCAATTCTAACAGAGACTGCTAGCAGTGGGGGATATGAATTGAGAGATCGCCATACTCCCTGTAGCCAGGCAGGACCCCCAGTGGAAGGATAAGGACAGCAACCCATTCGTAAAACCTTGGACCTCAAATGTGTCCTGCCTACAAGATGTCCAGGGGCAAAGATAGAGCAGAGACGGAGGGAAGGGCTAACCCATGACTGCCCCAAATTGAGACTCATCTCATAGACAAGAACCAATCTCCAATACTATAATGCTACTCTGTTATGTTTGCAAACAGGAACCTAGCAAAACTGTTCTCTGAGAGGCTCCACCATGCAGCCAATGGAAAGAAATGCAGAGACTCAAGCCAGATCACTAGATAGAGCTCAGGGAGTCTTACTGAAGAGTTGGGAAAATTGAGAGACAGGAGAGGACAGGGACTCCAAAGGAAAACCAACAATGTCAACTAACCCGGACCCTTGGAGGCTCCAAGAGACTGAATCACCACCAATGAGTGAGGACACGTTGGACCTAGGCTTCCTATACATGTGTAACAGATGAACAGCTTGTTCTCCCAACAACTCGAGCAGGGTCTATCCCTGAGCTACCTGTTGCCTACCTGCCTGTGGGTCTCGTGCCCCTAAACAGACTGCCCTGTCTGGCCTCAGTGGAAGAGGATGTGCCTAGTCCTACAGAGACTTGATGTGCTGTAGTGGGAGAGGGAGCTGAGGGGTCGCCTGGGGTGGGCAGTGGGGGATGGGAGTGTAAGGGATGTAGGGGGTTACTGGGGGTGGTGACACCCAGACAGGAGTTTCACCTTCTCAAAAGAGAAAAGGCAGGTTGAATGGGGTGAGGACTTTCTTGAGGACACTGGGAGGCTAGGAAGGGCTGATATTGGGTTGTAAAATGAATAAGTAAATCAATTTTAGAAATAAATTAATTTTTAAAAAGACTTACCACCTTCGTTGAATTTATTTGAAATATAGAGTTTTTGTTTCACCAATATGAAATACTTTCTTCCTAGATTTTAACTTTCTGGAAAAAATGCTCTAAATTTAACTTATCTCTATAATTCACACTTTTAGTCCCATCATAACCCAAAACAAAACAAAACAAAACAATAAAACAAAAAAATCCCTCATATTTAAAAAGTCATCAGTAATAGTTGAATGAATTAACTGAACAGAATGCTATTAAATAATGATGGGATGAAATTGCTTCTTCTGAAAGCATGGCATTAATTAAAATAAATTCAATGAGGAAATGTATTGAAATGGATTGTACCATGCAATTAATGAGAAAGTATTTCTCTGCCCTTGTCTTACATCTAAACTGTAACTGTTTACGTACCTGCCAAAATGCATTGCCACCACTCAAACCCCCTTTCTGACATATTGCAGTTAGAACATCTAGTATTGAAGCAGGTCTAAAAATTCCTTTACTATGGATAATATTAATTAGCTACTTCACAAGTTGTATGTTACCATAGACACTGACCTGTAGAAACTTCCAAGTGATAGTCAAGTTTGTTAAGTTTCAAAACAGAAGTCACTATATTTTTTTCACTTCAAGATCACTGTTCACCTATCAGACTCAGAACATATGGACGTAATGTAAGATTAGGGAGCAAAAAGGGCCTTCTTTAGCTCCTGATTTACCTCTGCAAATCATAGAGAGTGGTGGTGCCTACAACACAGAGGTTTCTAAGAACCAATTGTATTTTGTAAAAGACAGTCAGAATGATACATGTTAATCATGATTAGAAGCCACTGAAGTCAGTGTTTATTAGCCTGTGTTCTCTCTACCACTGCTGTTCTTTCTTTTACATAATTCTACATTTTAAAGAAAATTATATCATATGTGCCAGTCATTGACCTTTACTTATTTTGGAAAACACAGAAGTGAACAAATTTAACCAAGTACTTCCCCAACACTTGTGGGATGCACAAGAAAATCTGTCTGGATTTAATTTGGAAACAGAATAGCAACCAATATACCCAAGAATCAAGTGTAGAAATTCAGTTTTACACATACTAAAGTCTTCATAAAGGTTGCTGTAATCAGGAAAAAAATTGTGGGTTATTGCTTTCAGTGTTTGGGAAAAGAGGGCTGAATTGTATAGAAAATGGCTGTGTTGAAATGCAATGGGTAGCTGGAAAGGTGACAGTCACTTAAAAATTAGGATATAGAGAAATTCAACATGGTCAAAGTGAAAATTAAAGAAGGGAATATTTTGGAAGCATCAAGGGACAAAAATATAATGAAAACAGTTGACACGGTGAATTAGATGCATACTACTCAAAGAAGGATACTACAAGGGACAATTGAGAAAAAAAAATCAAGGGTCATAGTTATATTTGTATTGACTAGACAAGGGAAGTAGACTTCATTCTAGGATAAAGAGAAAGCCATTAGTGCTGTGATGATATAGTCTGATTTGTAAAAAGCTATTATGAAAGTTGTATATGAACAGTACTACAACAATGCTTGAATCAAATACCAAAAAAAAAAAAAAAAAAAAAAATGTTATCATGAGTAAAACAGTCTAGTGATGGGTAATAGAATCTACAAGGGAGGTGAGATAAATGAAAACACAGGTTACATGCTGGATGATGCGCCTATGTCAAGAATGATAAGCCCATTGTTTGTTTATGTTGTTCGAACAGAGGACAGATACAGGACCTTGCTATGATGACTAAAATCATCCAACATAGGATAAAAAATGAAGAACGGATCTAAAGGAATTTGTCCTTCTGATTAGTGAATATTCCTCAAGGTAATAGATAATATCCTATGCTCCTCTAGATGAAAATGTATCTCAGCGGACCTTCATTGTAGTACAACACAGCTATTGTTGAACAATCATGGGATGTACCAAGGAACAGGTTAACTGTGATGTTCAAGTGTGTCAGGTTAAGGATGGAGAGTGAAAGGAAATGATGAAATGATGACAACAGCTTCAACTGCACCTTATCTACTGTCTAACAATCATTACCATGGTCTCAGGTTGCTCTACTGATCCACAAGGGGAAAAAGTCTGTTAAAAATTGGCCAAGAGGAAAAAAAAAAAGGAAGTCTTGTTTTACTTTCCCTTATTATAGAAATGACTGAACAACCTTCCTATCTTCTGACCATCAGCTATGCTCTGTTCAGAGGCTTTTAATACATTTGCCTCTCTCACTGCCTTAAATAAAACAAAACTAAGAATAAACTCTTGAAGATCCAGTTGAAGCAAAGGTGTTCTTAATTTTTGATGGCCTAATAACTGTGGGATGTAGTTGGAATCACACCTGAAGCTAAGCTGTTTCCAGTGCCAGGCTTATCAAAGTGAAATGTGGCTGATACAGCAATGACAGATGGATGTGTTGACCCCAGGGTCTGAAGATCACTTAAGTGAAAGGCAATGGACTGTGTGGAGCTGATGAGAAGCACCATCTAAACTGATCTGTCACCATAGAGCTCAAGAACTGGATTTCCCAGGAGCAAAAGCTGGTTACCACAGCACAAGTGTTCCTTTTGCGCCACCCTCCCATAATACATAATTTTAAGTGTGACATTCTTGATTGAAGCAAAGAAAAGTGACCCACAATAGCTTTGGAACATTCATCTACCGCTTTAACTGTTTCTATAATCCCATTATTTTATTTCCTTGATGTGTGAGGAACATCATGCAAGAATAATTACCACTGCTAGAGATTTGCCCTCCAATGTCCTCTGACTATAAACTATTTTATGTATCTAATTCAGTAAAACTGCCATCATTCTCCTTGTGAAGGATTATACTGTAAAATGGATTATTCTTACACATTTGCCAAACTGGCATTTCATATGAACATCCATGACTGTAACACGGATGCTGAAACAGCATGAAAATAAATAACTAAGAGTAGATAAATAACTGAAGGTGACAGGAAACATTAAGTAGCAAGTATCTCATTACCACATGCACTTGTGCTGAGCTTTACTGATGGAGCATGGCTTAAGGTTATTATTCAAAAGTCATCAAAAAGCAGTTTCATCGTTGTCATTTATCTTACTACTAACAAGTCACCAACCCCTTGCACTATCATGGTCACCACAAGAGGACTTTGAAAAGCCACGTATGTCTTCCATAGCCACAAAGGTCCTGGAATGCAAATTGTTCCTCAGTAATATTTTAGCTTCCACTGTTATCAATTTATCCTGAATAAAAGTATTCTTTCTTTTAGAGAGACTCCTTTAAACTTAAAAAAGAAGTAGAATTTATAAGGCTCTAGAAAATATTTACACGTGTTAGGATGTACTTGAAACTTACAGGATGTTCCCTCTACCCCCTGATCTTGCATAAGTAGTAATAGCTGCTGAGGAAGAGACTCTGACAAGTTAAGCTATGAACAAGGAATCCACCTGTGAATTTCAGAGATGCACTTTCATATTTCATTACCCAACATATGCTGGGCTTTTTTTTTTTTTTTTGATGCATCTGCCATTGAGTCTTCAATGTTTCTGAAACAAAATTCTCACCTGTACCCCTGAAATAAATCCCAATAAATTGATTAATTTGGCAAATAGGAATTTGATAAAAATATTATTTCAGTCTGTAGTATATTCCCTATTTGGAGTACACAGACACTTTGTCATAGCTCCCAAGGAAAAACCACAAAGAACTTTCTAAGTTCATGCCCCTTTTCAAGCACATGCCCCTTTTCAAGCTTTCTATCATGCCCTAAATACAGGAAAATCATCCTTAAGCCATTTACAATCTTTCACTAAAATAACACGATTTACAAATGATCATCTTAAACCTAGCAACAATAAATTTTTACCTAATGCAAAATTAGAAAGATCTAAAATTAAACCTCATATGCACCACATATGTTCCCTTCCACTTTTAAATATTATTTGACAACTTCATGTATGGATAACATGTATATTATGTCCACCAGCTTCTTTCAGGCCTACCTGTACAACCCACTTCCAATTTCATAGCTTGTTTTTACATAAAAACTAACAAAAAACATCAAGCCCAACTGATGCATGGTAATGGGGCATAGTCAACCGACCACAGGTCACACCATTGAAAATGATTGACTCTTCCTCTCGCTGTTCCCATCAGCTGCCATTTCCTTCATAACTTCTCAGCTAGGGACAGAACCACATAAGCCCTTTCTGCATCAATACTAAAGTATTGGCGAGCTTGATTTTGTACATATATTATGCAGGCCACAACAGTTGTTGAATTTATGAATATGATGGATGGCCTCGTGATGCTCATATAACATTAATGATTTTCTCATATCAGTCTTCACTGACCTCTGGTTCTTACGGTCTTTCTTCCCCCACTTCTGTGATGTTCTCTGACCTTAGGGGAGAAAGACTTCTTTCATGAATAGCAAGGCTCAGGTAAAAGGAGAAAATCATTTGTGATTTCCTGGGAACCAGGAAAGAGAAGCAGGGAGCCTAACTATGGATCTATACTCTCCATCCTGTCCACTATATTTGATCTGTCAGTCTAAACTTCAGCTTTGCAGCAGACCTCCTGCTGTGAGCTTCCCCTCATGTCCAAGATATCATGTAGATCTTCTGTTCCAATGTTCCTCCCCATTCATCTTGTTACTTGAGCTTCCAACTCCAGCAAGCATTTCCTGGTAACCCATCAGCCAACTGTTAGAAAAACAAATAGGCCAAAAAAGCAGGTAGGCAATCTTCACATCTTTAATCTCCCTGTTTTCTCCATATTAAATACCCTAGTTCCATCCCTGGTTCTATAAAACACTGCATGTTGTGGTCTCTCCTTCTTTCTTCTCACATTCCCAGGGGATCCAATCAGAAAATGTGGGACACTACAAAATGTCCAAGTCAAATAATAATATGAAGGGAGGGAGGAAGAGAAACACAGGTAAAAGACACAGAAAATATTTCAACACACTCATAGAAGACAATTTCCCTAATCTAAAGAAGTTGTCTATCAGGATAAAAAAAAGTATATAGAGTACAAAAGAGACTGTCAAGATTAAAAGTTCCCCACAGAACATAATAATCAAAATACAAAACATATAGGACAAAACAAATATTAAAAGCATCAAGAAAAATGGAACATATAAAGGCAGACCTATTAAAATTATGTCTTACTTCTCAATGGAGACTCTAAAAGCCAGAAGGTCTTGCACAGATGTTCTGTAGACAGATGTTCTGTAGACACTAAGAGAATCCACCCTAGAGTACAATATACAGAAAAAGCCTCTCAATTGCAATAGATGAGGAAAATAATATATTCCATGATAGGGCCAAATTTAAGCAGTATCTTTCTACAAATTTAGCCCAAGAAAGGCAATACAAAAAAACCTTCCAACCTAAATAGGTTATATACCCAATAAAATGCAGAGATTTAATAATCCCACACCGGCAAATCAAAGAGGAAGCGACATTCATTCTCTCTCTCTCTCTCTCTCTCTCTCTCTCTCTCTCTCTCTCTCTTCCTCACATACAAAACGAAAATAGCATAAACCAACAATTTTTGATCATTGAAAACTCTCAACAACAATGGTGAAGAATATCCACTGCCATAGCTTAAATCACATATTGACATTACACTGAAAATGGGAGTCTTCAATATCCTACTTTTCACCAAAAAAGTCATATGGACAAAAATTAAACAGAGAAATACTATAGCCAAATAAGGCTATACACCAAACAGTTCTAATATATATACAGAACATTTTATACAAACACACACACACACACACACACACAAGTATAGTCTTCTCTGCATCTCATGGACCTCTCTTCGAAACTGACAACATAGACAGACAGAATGCAAGCCTCAACAGGTACAAAAAAATTGAAATAAAACACTGAATCCTAACAAAGTACCACAGATTAAAGCTGGCTACCAATAAAAGGAAAAAGAAAAGAAAACAGAAAACTTACAAATCCATAGAAACTGAACAACTTATTTATGATTGGAAAAAGGGTGAAGCCAAAATTAGTAAATCAGTGAAAGACTTTCTAGAATTGAATGAAAATTAATATACAACATGCTTATCAACTGGTAGAATTAATGTAGTTAAAGTGGCCATCCTACCAAAAGCAATGTATAAATTCAATGAAAACACCATCAAAACTTCAACAGAAATCTTGGCAGATCTTGATAGAACAATATTAAACTTTATATGGAAATATGTAAAACCCAGGTAGATAAAACAATCCTGAATAATGAAAGAACTGAACTGTTGGAGATATGATTGCAGACTCCCAATTGTTCTCAGTGCTATAGTCATAAAACCAGCATGATGCTGATCAAACTTAATGGCTCCAGGTAGAAGAATGCAAATAGATCCATATTTACCACTCTGCACAAGAACCAACTCCATATGAAAAGAGAACTTCAATATAAGACAAGATACACTGAACCTGATAGAAGAGAAAGTCGGGAATAGCCCTGAACTCATTGGCATGGGAATAGAAATTCTGAGCAGAACACCATTAGCATTGGCCTTAAAATGAACAATAATAAATGTAACCTCAAAAAACTGAAAAGTTTCTGTAACCAAAGGGTCATTTGGACAAAATCACAGCCTATGGAATGGGAAAAAGGTTTTTTTTTCCACTACTTTTTTGACTAAAAGAGAGCTCATAGCCGGGCGGTGGTGGTGCACGCCTTTAATCCCAGCACTTGGGAGGCAGAGGCAGACGGATTTCCGAGTTCAAGGCCAACCTGGTCTACAGAGTGAGTTCCAGGACAGCCAGGGATACACAGAGAAACCCTGTCTCCAAAAACCAAGAGAGAGAGAGAGAGAGAGAGAGAGAGAGAGAGAGAGAGAGAGAGAGAGAGAGCTCATAACTAAATTATAAAGAACTCAAAAGGTAGACATCATGAAAAGTAAATAACCCAATTAAAAATGGGGTACAGATCTAAGTAGAATTCTCAAAAGAAGAATTTCAATGGCTGAGAAACACTTAAATGTTCAAAATTCAAAGTCATCAATGAAAATCAAACTACTTTGAGATTTTATGTTTAATCCATCAGATTGGCTAAGACCAATAAAACAAACGAACACTCATGCAGGCAAGGATGAGGCATAAGTTGACACTCATTTATTGTGAGTATATGTGCAGACTTGTAAAGCCACTATGGAAATCAGCATGGCAATCCCTTGTGAAGATGACCCTGCTCTGCTTCAATATCTAGCTATACCATTCTTGGACACATACCCAAAGGATGCTTTATTATATCAAAAAGATACTTCCTCAACCATGTTCATTACTGATGTATTTATAGTATCCAGAAACTGGAAACAATATAGATGTCCTTAAAGAGATGAATGGAAAATAAACAAGGCCCCCAATTCAATAAGTTTGAGACATATTTACTTCCAGAGACTGAGAAAGTATGAACAGGGCCTGCATAGGTTTGTGCCACTCAGGGCATCCTAGAGCTGAAAGAGAAGTGGACTCGGGGTCTCATCTCTGACCCAGACTCAATTCCCAATTGATAACTACATATAAAAGAGTTTAGTTTTCTCTAAGAGTGTCCCACTGGGCAAGCAAATTACTCTTAAGGGTAGCTTGTATGTCCAGCACTAGATGGACGACAGAAAACATGACATCATTGATGATTCCTTTTCTCATAATACCATGTCAGGGTTATTTTTTTTTTTTAATTTTATCGTATTTTTTAATTTTTATTTTACAGTATGCATGTTTTCTCAGCTTTTGTACCCTACAAACCCTTTTTGTATATACTATCTCTGGCTTCCAGTTTACGGTTTCTATGAGATTATGGATTTTTCATGTATAGCTGTTTCAACTGCATTTTCTTCGACTTTCTTTCTTCTGTTGGTCTGTCTTGTCCAATTTTGATGTGATAGTTTTTTACTCATCTTAATATATTTTATTTTTTATGTTTTAAAAATGAAAGAAGGAAGGAAGTGAAGGAGGGAGGGAGGGAGAGGGGAAGGGAGGGTGGGAGGGAGAAGGGAGGGAGAGAGGGAGAGAGGGAGGGAGGGAGGGGGAGGGAGGGAGAGAGGGAGGGGGAGGGAGGGAGAGAGGGAGGGAGAGAGGGAGAGAGGGAGGGAGGGAGGGGGAGGGAGGGAGAGAGGGAGAGAGGGAGAGAGGGAGGGAGGGAGGGAGAGAGAGAGGGAGGGAGAGAGGGAGAGAGGGAGGGAGGGAGGGAGAGGGAGGGAGAGAGGGAGGAAGAAATAACTAACCATCAGCATAAAGGTTAACAGTTGAGCTCTCTTTCATACCCGCTGAAAGAGAGAAAATCAGTTTTCACCAATGGAGTGGCACTGGGTATATCAACTACCCCAGGGCAGGCATCTTGTTTAAGAGTAGTTGACCAACAGATAATTGACCCCACAGGGTGGTGTGTGTGTGTGTGTGTGTGTGTGTGTGTGTGTGTGTGTGTGTGTGTTGGGATGTTGTTTTATTTTGTTTTCTTTGGTTTTGGAGATTTTGTTATGGTATTAGGTTTTTATTTTTTAAAATAGAACTTAAATTTGGCTTGGGTAAGGATGGGGAGATCTAGAAAGGACTTTGGAAAGGAAAAGAATATAATTAAAATATATTTAAATTTAAATTTTGTTTTAAGTAATAAAAATATAATAAAAAGTTTGAATCTAGAAGATTAACATCAAATTCTTGGAGGGGTGTGATCTTTCTAAGGCCCTGTCACCTCCCTGCTCCTGCTCCTTCCATGGCTTCTTCTCACCCAGGTTTTGTGTTAGCTTGTTGTTTGTTTTCTCATGTGACTTCTTCCTGTATCTCTGACCATATCCCTCTGTGTCAACCATGTCGTGCTCTGTGTAGAAGTATTCAATAGTTTTTAGCACCTTAGTACAACATTAATTAATTTGATTCATCTTTTCAGACATATGCTTCACACAAAATCTGCTCACAACTGAACAGAATCTTTCAATTCCTTACATAGAGTTTCACCAGTATAATAGTATATTTTCTTGATTCTTTTGACACCTTATGGCTGCAGCAAATGCTGCTCATGCAGTTAAATCTTTGCTAATGACCAGTGAGGGGAAGCAACCTAACAGATAGCAAATCATCAACTTGACAACCTACATCAACTCCTACAGCCCATACCTGTTTTACTGAGCTTAGAAGGATGTTAGCATTTTCTCTTTTTAAATCTCAAGCTCAGCCCAGTCAGAAAGTTCGTTTTTGAATAACCAACTGTAGATAAGGTGTTAAGTGCCTAGAAAGCACTTCTGATTGCCTCCCCTGTTTCTTTTTCCTGTATGTCAGGGAGATTTGTAGGAACTATTTTTTAGTACTATATAGAATTTTTTTTCATGTAGAGCAATTCCAGACATGTAAAACAAAAGAAATCTACCTGGTTCTAATAGGGGAGGATATTAGTTTATTTAGTTTAATGTAACTTTAATTTATTACTATTGTGTATGTGGGTAGTTTTGGGTGTGCACATGTCAGAGTATTCAGGTAAAATGGAGAGGGGAACATGCAGGAATTGAGCTTTCTCATTCCTGGAATCTAAAAATTGAACTCAGAATATCAAGCTTATGTGGCAAGTGCTTTTACGTGCTGAGCCATCATCTCAAACCAGGGACTCTTTAATTTCACTTTGCCACTTTGTTTTAAATTGAGCATGGCTTGCAGACTTATAATTGGCCTCTTTCCATATCTGAAATTAAAACGGATTTCACAATTGGTCAGTATCTCACATTTCTCCCACACAACAATCTTTCAATTTGTTACTTCAGATCGGTGACAATACCAAAATAAATTTATTGTATGCATTTTGGTTTGGAAAACAGTAATTGGTGAAAGTATCAGAAAAGAAATATGTTAAAGAATTTGAAGTTATCTGAGTTGAGAGCCATCAACATAAGTAAGCAAAAAGAACTTTATATTAACAAAAATATTGAAAAGCGTGACTTTGTGTGGGAGAGCTACCATTTCCCTTAGCTGTGCCTTGTGATTTGATTGAATACTGACAGTCCTTGTGATGGGTAGTGTGTCTGAGCCACTCAAAACATAAAGATAAAATTGAGGTAAAATGTACTATAGTTATTATGTGCACGTATTAAAATTTTGTAATTTTAAAAATGTGCAAATTTTAACACAAAGTCGCAAGACTTTGTGTTTGCTACCTGGGGACAATAATGTTTATAATCTCTAACAAAACACAAAAAAATATGAATTTAGTGTAGCTAATCCTGAGTAGAATGCTTAGCTTTTGATTGCTGCAGGTTTTAAATGTATTATAGTCTGATACTTGTATCAGCCTTTCTGCCTATGCCCTAACCAATGGATACACTCTAGCTCCTCACATGAAGGGAATGGTCATTACCCAAAGGAGAATCTTAGATTTTCCTCACTGCCAAATCCTCCATCAGAATCAGACAACCCCATACTTACATTTACACAATATAAGTCCCTTTGAAGAAGACTATTTACTTGAAGAAATATCAAGGCTAAAGTTCCTCATACTTCACTCTTCTTACACTCTACAATTGACAGACGTGTTATAGGTACTGATGCCATCACTCAAGCATGAAGTGAGAGTCAGCTGTTCAATGTGGTAGATGATCCTGGAGACACTTCTCAGTAGTAGAGAAAGTCCCTTGCAGCTGCAAGTTAATTGGTTTAAAAATCCCCCACCAGAGCCAGAATAAAAACCAGTGAAGCCTAAAGTATTGTAGGGGCATCACTTTGAACTGTGAGTTTGGGGAGAGAATAGTTTATCTTGATTTCATTTATTTTATTGAGAAGTCAGTTCCACCACAATAAGTGCATTTTTTTTTTCTGGGAATGCACACATTGGAACTTCAGTTGCTTCACTTGGCTTGAATCCTCTTCCATGAGTTGCCAGAGAGCCTGCACTCTTATGGTTGTAATCCTCTTATGCATCTACATTTCACATCAGACTGAATATGATTGGATGTCGTGTAGCTAGAATCTAACTCATTTGCACTACTGATTCAGATACGCGCCATCCCCTATCAGACCAGTGGAAGCACTTCCTTAATAGGATGCCATAAGAAATGTGTCCATCGTGTTATTTCCTTCAATGTAATAATTCTAAATTTTCTTTGCCAGAACTACAACTCTAATCATTGACTTTTTAAAAAAAATCACATTTCAAATGTTTAACAGAAAAATACATTTAACAATGATAATTTTACATATACATACATCATGGTACTTTGGTCATGTTCACCACAATTCCCCTTCCCTTCTCTCACCCCCTCATTCTGGCCTCCATCCAACCAAATAGCCTCTATTTTATTCTGCATATGCTTGAATCTGGACTTATATCTGAATGAAGATGCAAATTTGGCCTTTCTTCTTCTGGTATCATCTCTTGTTTCCCTGGTTTCTTTAGACAAGATTTCCCCTGCAAGTCCTGCACACTGTTACTTTCATACAATTAAATTTATGCACACACAAGAATTTAAATATAGATTCCCAGTGTGAGAAAAGTATAATATTTATTTTCCTGAGTCAACCTTATTTAACTAAGGTAATATCTCTAGTTCCAATATCCTACATGAAATAATTATAGCAGAATAAAAACGCCCTTGTATAATATTGTAACATGTATATCACATGTTCTTGAGGATCTAGGCTGTTTGCATATGTTGCATACTGTGAATAAGTTAGCAATAAACCCACATGTACAAGTATCTCTGTGGAACATTGACTTACATTCCTTCTATTATATAACTAAGAGTGTTGTAGACAGATTGTATGGTGGCTCTACTAACAGAATTTTGCACAACTATCACCTTTTAATTTTATTTTTGTTCTAATATTTGTCTCTGTCTCTCTGTCTCTCTTCTCTGTCTGTCTGTCTGTCTGTCTGTCTCTTTGTGTGTGTGTGTGTATGTGTGTGTGTATGTGTGTGTTTATTCAAAGTGTGTGCACATGTGTGGGTTCATGTGCTCATTTGTTCACATATTTGGAGGGCAGACGGTGACACTGAGTGTCTTTGTCCTCTGTCTAATTCTGAAGCAGGATCTCTTATTGTGCTTAGAGCTCATTGCTTTAACTCAGCTGGTTAGCTAGTGAGCTTCAGAGACTCCCCTGTCTCTTTTTCAGCCTTCAATTCAAATAATGAACCACGACACCTGGCTTTTTACATCCAAACCTAGGCTCATATTACCTAGCAAGAGTGCTTTAGCAACTGGGTCATTTGCCAAGCCCATAAGTTTTATTATTGCTATTATTTTCATAGTGACTAAACTACATATGTTTCCTTCATCAATGTGCAGGTCAAAATACCATCAAGATACTTGTACATTCATAATTATTGTCAGATTATTTATAGTAACCAAGCTCTTCAATATAGGAGTGGATAAAGCTTTAGCTTTTTTTTTTTTTTAGTTTTAGCTTTTCCCTAATGACTGACAACATTAAACATTATTATTTTCACTTTGTATTACTTCTTTTGTGACCAACATCAGTCCACAACCCACTTACTGATCAGACATTCTGTTTTATTTTGTTATCATTTTAATTTTTGTTGTTTAAAAATATATTCTAATTATTATTCCCACTTCTGAGGGATGGTTAGCAAATATTCAGTATCTGTTTTGGAGGTTTCATTCTGCTGATTATATGTTTTCATCTACAAAGGATTTTTGTTTCATATAAACCATATGTCAACATTTCTGTGGCTTTCTGAACCACAGAACCCTTTTCAGGAAGTCCCTACACAAGCCTATTTTATTTTATTTTATTTTAATTCCAAATGTTGCATCCATTCCTGCTTCCTCCCAGAGTTCTTCACCCCATGCCCTAGTCCCCTGTGACTATGAGACAGTGCATCCCCCATTCCCAGCATTTCCCTTCCCTGGGACATCAAGTCTCTGCAGGATTAGGCACATTCTTTCCCACTGAGGCCAGGTAAGGCAAACCTCTACTACATATGTGCAGGGTCCACAGACCAGTCCATGTATGCTCTTTGGTTGGTGGCTTAGTCACTGGGAGCTCCCAGGTGTCAAGGTTAGTTGATACTTTTGGTCTTCCTATGGGATTGCTATCCCCTTCAGCTCCTTCAGTCCTTCCCCTAACTTTTCTGTAGGGGTTACTGACCTCAGTTTAATCATTGGTTCTCTGTACATCTGTCTCAATCAGCTATTGTTAGAGCTGCTAAAAGGACATCCATGCTAGGCTCCTGTCTGCAAGCACCACATGGCATCAGTAATTGTGTCAGGGTTTGGTGTCCAACCATGGGATAGATGCCAAGTTGGGTCAGTCACTGGATGGCCTTTCCTTCAGCCTCTGCTTCATTTTTGTCCCTGTATTTTCTTTAGACAGGAACAACTCTGGGTCTAAATCTTTGAACATGTGGAATGGCCCCTTCCCTCAACTGGGGACCCTATCTATCTACTGGATGTGGTCTCTTCAAGGTACATCTCCCTACTGTTGAGCATTTTGGCTAAGGTCATCCCTATTGAGTCCTGGGAGGCTCTCACATCCCAGATTTCTGGGACTTTCTAAAGGTTCCTCCTGTCCCTCCCCCCACCCACACACCTGCATATTTCCCTTCATTCTGCTGGCCCTTTAGGCTCTCCTGCCCCCCCCCCCCCCCGGCATACCTGATCCTGTCTCATCTTTTCCCCTCTTTCTACTCTCTCCTAATTATGTTCCCCCTCCCCCATCCCTGGTGATTATTTTGTTCCCTCTTCTAAGTGGGATTAAACCATCCTCACTGGGGTCATCCTTCTTATTAAACTTCATACAGTCTGTGAGATGTATCATGTGTGTTCTGTATATTTTGGCTAATATTCACTTATCAGTGAGTAAAACCATGCATGTCCCTTTGAGTCTAGGTTATCTAGCTCAGGATGATATTTTCTAGTTTTTAATAGCTAAATAGTATTCCATTGTGTAAATGAATTACATTTATTCACTGTATCCATTCTTTGGTTGAAGGACATCTGGGTTGCTTCCAGCTTTTGGCTATTTCAAATAAGGCTGGAACATGTGGAATTGTGTCCTTAGAGAAACATGTGTCCTTCTGGTATGGTGGAGCATCTTTTGGGCATTTGACCAGAAGTGATATAGCTGGGTCTTCAGGTAGAACTACTTCTAATTTTCTGAGGAACCACAATATTGATTTCTAGGGTGGTTGTATCAGTTTGCCATCCTACCAGCAATAGAGGAATGCTACTCATTCTCTACATCCAATAGAAGGCTGATATTTAAAATATATAAAGACCTAAAGAAATTAGACTGAATAAAACAAGTAACACAATTGAAGAATGAAGTACACAGCTAAAAAGAGAGTTCTCAACATAGAAATCTTGAATGGCTGAGAAATGAAACATCACTCAAAGAAATGTTCAACATTCTTATTCATAAGGGAAATACAATTTAAAAAGACCCCGAGATTCTACCTTATACCAATCAGAATGTTTAAGACCAAAAAATCTCAAGTAACATAGGTGTTTGATTCTATTTAAAGTGACTTTTGTTCAGGGTACATAAGGAGACCCAGTGTTCCAGAACCATTTGTTAAAAATGCTGTCTGTTCTCCAGTTTAAGTTTGTAATACTTTTGCTATAGCTGTGTACTTGTGTTTATAAATCATCTGTTTCCTTTAATTAATCTAAATGATTGCTGTATTCAGAAATCAATCACACTACTTTTTTTTCTTACTCTGATTGTACAGTATAGTTCAACATTGGTTTTTTTTTTTTTTTGGTTTTGTTTTGGTTTTGGTTTTTTGCTTTAACTATTAAAGGTGTTTTGTTTTCCAAAATTTTAATAATTGTTTTTATCATTATGTTATTTGAATTTTGAAATGATTCTGTTAAAAAGCCATAGATTATTTTATGAGTTTTAACAGTCATTTTTACTATGTTACGTGTTAATCTATGGCATGAGAAGTCAATACAATATTCTAGAGTATTCTTCAATTCTTTCTTTAGTATTTTAAACTTGTCATTATAGATGAATATTTTGCCTTCTGGGTTATTTTATTCATAGATGTATGTGTTTGCTGTTTGTTTATTTTGGATCTATAGTAAATGGAATTTTTCTTGATTCTTTCTCAGCTGATTTGTTACTGTCATATAGGAAAGCTACTGATGTTTTAGTATTAGCGTATTCTTTCATATATTACATCCCAACTTTAGTTTTGCCTCCTTCCGTTTCTCCCAGACCCATCCCACCTCACATTTCTTCTTTCAGACACTGGTAAGTGTGCTAGGGAAGTCAACCAAACATTACATATCACACTAGACACCTCCTCTCATATTAAGGATGGACACAACAACCCAGTAAAAGAACAAGGGTCTCAAAAGCAGGCAAAAGCATCAGAAATATCCCTTGCTCCCTCTGTTAGGAGTCTCACAAAACACTAAACTACACAACTATAACATATATGCAGAGGGCATAGGTTATACCATTGCAGATTTTTTTATTATTATTTTAGTCTCAGTTAGCCACTGTGAGTCTATGTTTTTTTATGGTGTAGGGTTTCATGTGTTGTCCTTGATGCTTCTGGCTCCTACAATTATTCTTCTCCTTCTCCTGTTCCACTGAATATTTGACAGTGGGTCTCTGTGCCTATTTCCATCAGTTGCTGGATGGAACATCTCTGGTGGTGAATATGTCAGATGGTATATGTGTATACCAGAGTATCATTAGAAATTTGTTTGTTTCTTTGTTTGTTTTGGCCATTTTGGAACTTGATATATTATCAAATTCATAAGCAATAACTTTAAAAATCATCTTAACTTCAAAGATGATAAATGTGCATATAGTAGCATTTTAAATATTATTTTATTAATTAAAATAGAGATGCTTATATAGTTGTTACTAAATGACATTTCAGTATGTTAATTCATTGCTCACAAAACTGTTCTCAGGATTTCTGTGTATCTCAAGAACACTGGAATTCAGGATGTTGGTAAAACCTGACATATTATTTATTATATGATGGTTGTAAATATGCACAATATAAGTAGAGAGTATCAGAAAACAACTTCTAGAAGTTAGTTCTTAGCACCCAGAAGATGGGGCCCAGAGGTCATCAGGCCCTCAGGTCATCAGGATACTAGACAATATTAAAACACTTTCTGTACAATATTTATAGAGAAATAACTCTAATTTTCTTATCTGCCATTCCTAAAAATATATGAGTAACAGGAAGGGTGGTGCTTCACTTTGTGTAGTGAGCATCCTTGTGTCAATGAGACAGGAGCTCATTTGCTTTTTGATGTCTTTGTGTTCAGACAAAAGAAATCCCCTTGTAAAAGCTTCATTTTGCTCTTGGTAACAATAAGCCTTGAGATTTTATAGCTGCCATGCCATGTACCAGGGGTGGTTCTGACATATGTACAGAGCTGCTCAGACATCTAAGCCAAAAGAAATCTTCTGTTAGAAGTTTAGTCCAGATGTTCACAAGTTTTATTGGTCAGATTTTTAAATTGTTTTGAGACTATTACTTTGAAGTTGGGGATGTTAGCTGACAGTGTGACTGTATAGCCTTATTCTGAAGAGGAAGAAAGGGTACGAATGCCAGCATGAAGTACCAGGAGCTTAAGTTTATAGCTTATCAGTGTGAACTGTGTCATAAATTTCCTCATTGGAAAATCTGGGAGGAAAAAAAACACTATATGTTTTCATTAAAGAAAGATAGAGATAGAGACAGAGACAGAGACACACTCAGAGAAAGAGAGAGGGGGGATTTCATCTCAGGCCTTGTTTGGGGATCACTTGCCTCTATCAGTTTTAGGTACAAATCTACATGAGGCTGAAAGATGCATGCAGGTGCAAACATTAATCATTTTAGTTTTGATACAAAAGAAAGACTCAGAAAAGATGCTAAAGTTGAAATTTTGCAGTAACATCCCCAAAGAATTATTACCAGTGAGAAGTTCTGTTTGCCCATGGAGAAACATACACACAGCTGGATACTTCTAAACTAGTACCTATTCTATCATGGTCTCTACTGTGTAGGGAAGAAGTTCTGTAGCAGATATCTCTGCCTTCTGTAGCATTATGTGCCAGAATGTGAGAGAAAGATAAGTATCCTCTTTGTTCAGGGATTGTCAAAGAAGCTTTAAGAGTAATAACACAGCTACATGCTCAAGGAGGCCTAATTCATGACAGGCACTGATTTAAGTGGTGCTGATACTGGGTGAGTATTGTATTTGGAAGAAAATTACATCACTCTACATGAAGGGTAGAATAAAAAATTGCTTCATTTTCCAGAAATGCCTACACCAATATGTGTCATTTCTTAGAGAATTTTGCAGTATAATTTATACAATCTATTTTCCAAAAGGTCAATATGCTCTACCTGTCAAGACTGGTCACACCCTAAAACTGCTTTGACCAGTAAAATATAGCAGTTTATAATATGTCACTTGAGGTACAGGCTGATTACAGGTTGAGTTCCATCTTTCCCAAGTCATATGCTGAATTTCTAAACTCCAATAACCCATAATGTGATGTAATTTGAATAGAAGATTTTTACAGTTGTAAGGAGTTTATAAGAAATATCCCAATCAAATATTATCAGTTTCCTTTTCAATAAAAGGAAATGAATACATGGATTTAGGGGGATGCAGAAAAAAGAAAAAGGTAAGACAAAGACCTTGCATAGAAGCTGAGGGATGCCTATAACAACGAGAGCAAGTAATAAGCAAGAATGAACTCTATTACAAGAAGCAATGCCATACTGGGATCATACAGTGTGACTGGTAGACAAAACAAGGCCTTTAAGTCTTTAATTCCCATTAAACTGTGAGAATTTTTATAGTAGCTCCATAAAACTCATTCACACTCTTGATCAACCTCTTCATATACTAATATTGAAGATTCTTACTTCTTAGAATCACACTGCTTTCTTCAAAACGACCAAGTCATATAGAGAAGTCACATGTAGGCAATGTTGACAAGGAAGGCAAAATGCCCCAGTGGAAACTAGGAGCGAGGTTACATGGTTGTAGCCCCAGTTAATTAGGCAGCAACCAAGGAAATCTGGAGCCCAGAAATTTAAGAACAGCCTGGAAAAGGTGTAAGATGTTATATACCTGTTAAAACAAACAACAAAGGCAAGCACCCTCCAGACAGCACCACAATAGCCAAGCGTGCTCATGATCCCTCTTAGATGTCTACAACTGTTGAGCATCCAGATAACGGCAATAACTATCTGACCACAACTACATGAGAGATTCCAAGTAAGAACTATCTTAATCAACCAGTAGAGTCTAAGATAGGTCTTAAGTACAATTTGCTGAAGCCACTTGATAAGTCAATAAATAATGAAAATTGTAGGCTTGACATGAAAATCCTAATGATTTTTCTTTCAATTCTAACCTTTAACAAAACTTGACATGTTTAAATATTTGGCACAATTATTCACTTAAACAAATTGTTTCTGTATCTGTCAGTATGAATGGACACTGGGTTTGGAACAAGAAGTATTTCAAGCAGATTGCTCATCCCTGTGAACTTGAATACAGCATTTGAATGCAGCATTTGAAACAAGGGATAGCTTGAATAGATGAAATAATTGCAAAACATGCCAAAAATAATTAGATCATTCCTCCAATATAAAAATGTATTATAATGTCTATAAAAAGCATCTGGCATTATTGCCCTGTCACCAGGCTGTCCTTCAGTGTGTCATCCAACTAAAACAATTCTCTGCCACAATAAGACTCATAAACATGCATACATCTTTGGGGGTTGGAGGGTTTGGCTACTAAAAAAAGTCTTCTTCCCTTGCTTCTAGAGTCTTGTTAAGCTGTGCTGGTTAATTGCAGCATGTATCACCCTGTCCTGCCAGGTTTTCTCAATTTAATCTCCCTTTGGACTGAGATTGCTATCACATCATTTATACCAATCGATATTTACTTACACGACTCTGATGAATTCTTGGCCCACCTAAGGCATCAGCACAAGGGGAATCACCATTTCTGCCTTGGAGGGAAAAATAAAATTAACCATTAAATACTGAGTTTCAAAACTGGAAAGCAAAGTGATCCATGAGAAATTTAGCTTATTCTAAAACCAGACATAATCTCAGTCTACACCACATTTTGATTTCCCATCTTTATTTCTCATAACTTTTTTTGATTTCAGATCTATTGAAGGAGGGGTTTTTTTTGCCCCCAACTCCTATATCAATATTTCAAAGTAACTCTAGATTTTCTATAATTGTTGTCATTTACACAGCAATTTAGCCAACATACAAGTTGAAGGATCCATATGCACATAATTTTATATATTTATTAGCATATAAAATTTTCTGCATGTCTGTATTTTACATTAATCCTTCTGAATCATATATTTCTTTATCACTACTATCTGATTATTAAAGTCATATTCAAACTTTCAATACTAAATTCTTACACTAAAATTACGAGAAAAATTTATTTTTCTCACTTAAGTGTATTTCTGCATCTCTATGGACACCAGTCTGAATGTACAAGCTGTTTAGTGGATTTTGTGTGTTTAAATTTAAATTATTTGGGCTACTATATTAAATTCTTCATACTAATTCTATAAGTTTGCATTCCCATGGCTCTGATAGGACTTAGTGTTTCTAGTGAGCAAAAAGCATCTATAATTCATTGCTAATATGTTTTACTGACAAATATATCAATGACTGACTGACTGACAAATTGTAAGGAATTGCTTTCTTTGTAATTGAGCCTGACTGAACCAATTAATTATTAATAACCAAGACTTCAGTAAATAATTGTGTGCTCCTTAAAACATATGGCAAGTGGACACAAGAAATCAGACAGCACTAATAGAAGTAAAAGCTTATTTATAATAACCTAGACTAGGAGATATTTTGAATCCATGGCGGCATGATAAACAACTGTGGTAATTTAAGCAAAGGGATACAGCATGAGTCTGTTAGCACTGTTGAAACATTTATTCAGTTGATGACTCACAAAATATTTTCAGTGATGAAATAAAACACAGCAGAGTATTTAGTGAGAGACTGGAAAGAGCACTTACTCCTAAAGCAGAGGGCTTGAGTATGGTTCCCAATACTCACAATAAGCAACTCACAACCATGTGCATGTAATTCTAGCTCCAGGGCATCCAGTGCATCTTGCCTCTACAGACATACACACACACACACACACACACACACACACACACACAGACATACACAAACATTCTCTCTCACACACACATACACAAACAGCAAGCACACAGAAACATGAATACAAATAAAGTAAATCTTTTAAAAATTAGAAATCTATATTGCATTATATTTTATGGAAGTTCCAAATCTCAAAACAGAACCTGTGTCAGTAGAGATGGGAAGATCCAATGTGCATATTGATTAGAGAGCAGAAAAAGTCTTGTAAGGAAAAATTGACATGCACAGAACCAAGTGAGGGATATTAACATAAGCTGAGAAGAAACGTGATTGCCCATGGATGATTTATAAAATATGAAACAAGTATAATTAATCAATGTTTAATGAACTCCAAAAGCACAAAATCATACTTTTAATTTGAATAGAATATTATAAAAAACCAAGCACAGTTCTATGTGAGCAAACTAAAATTAAAAAAAAAATCAAGTCAACTAGTTCATAAAAGAACATACACGAAATACAAACACACAGACATCTTTTCTGCACATAATATAATTAGAACTCACTAAGATGTTAAAAACATAAATATGAAATATATATTATAGATGGTAAGTTCCTACACAGGCCAATTAATACTAAAGTTTCACAAGCATTAGGCATGCAAGGTGGTTCAGTCGAAAAGGGCACTTCATACTCAGGTCTGCTGGCCTAAATTTAATCCCTGAAATGTGGGTAAAGTAAAACAAAAGAGCTAACTCTACAAACTCTCTTGTGGACTCTGTGTGCAGCCATATGACTTGTGCCTGTAGATACATGGAGAATTCATACTTTAATAATAATAATAATAAACAAAATAAAATTAATTTTTATAACTCTTTTTAATTAAAAAAATCATAGTCTATTCTGATAATGGCTTTCCCTCCTCTATTTCCTCTCAGATCCTCCACACCTTCTACCCCATCCACCTCCATGCCAGTTTTTCTCTCTTTAGAAAACAAACAGGCAAATAAAAAAGCAAGGAAACCAAAACAGAAACAACAAAAACAAAAATTAAAACAAACAAAATTCTCAAAACAAAACATGGAGATATCATAAGAAATAAATACACACAAACATAAAAGCACATAAATAAAATCCATAAAATATGAATTAGGAAATCATAATATTCAAGCAAAAGAGAAGTAAGATTTAAAGATGCCCAAACACAGCAATAGGAGACAAAAAACAATCACACAGTCACCACTGAGTCTGTGTTGTGGTGGTCTTCTACTGTTGGGCCTATGCTTGAGTGTGGTTTGTATACACAGTGAGACTCCATTAAAGAAAACTGATTTTTCCTTTGCAAACAGCTGACAAGTAGTGATAGATTCTTGGTTAGGATGGGAGATGGTGTCCACTTCTCTCAGCACTGACATCTCAGTCCCTATGCATACTACCTCAGTCTCCTGAGTTCATAGATCCACAAGGCCTGCTTTGCTTGGAAGGCTTTGGGTACTTGATGTTCTGCATTCCATGGCTCTTATAATTCTTCTTCCTCCTCTTCCACAAACACCCTGAGCCCCAGAGAGATTTTTCTCCATTCTTTTTCTTTAATTGTAAGACTTTACACCATCACTTTGTGTTGCTAACTTTTTCTGAGGGAAACAATACTTTAAGACAATATGTACATGGTAGTCGCTGTAGTACACATTAGTAACTCAACTTGTTGGTTTAGGTAGAAAAAAATAAAAAAAAAATTATAGGTTATCCTGGGCTGCAGAATGAATTTCAAACTAAAACAAACAAACAAACAAAAAAAACAACACCCCACCTCAAAACAACAACAAGAATCCCACAAACACAAAAAAGCAAAACAAAACCCCCAAATAACACACAAATATGAATAACAAAGAGACTAAATTTTACAGCAGTTAGTATTTCTTCATCACAAAACATTTATTTAAACCCGAGAAATGCAAAAACAAGCCAGATTAATCAAAGTCACCTGCAACATGCATAAGATGGTTGCACAAAGTATCAAAAGAATGCTCTATATTTCTATTTACAAAATTAGCCAAGCCACTCTCACAAGCAAAATCCATTTGCTTTTTTTCCATCTTCTCTATTTAGTTTTATAAATAAAAATTGTTTAAACTCAATGAAGAGATTAGATGTTTCCACTGTTACAGTGAGAATAACTCAAAACCAAACAACTCTTACTGACATCTACATGCAGGATGTTTTAATTTTTTTGTGTCAGTAAATTAGGACATTATTGTGAAATAGAGCTCAAGGCAATATAAAGTATGCCACACCCCGTCACTCTTTTTTTGAGTCACACGGGAGCCCATTGTGTTCCCACCAAGATTGGCTTTATCCAAATATATGCAAGTATGAATATACAGTACTCTATTTTTTTTCTTATGAAAATCAACAATTAAAACTTTCTGGTAGTTACTGTTTTAAATTAAACAATATATTCTGGACATTTTTTAATATGATAGAGATATCCATCTTTCCTCCTCCTTGTTCTCCTCTTCCTCTTCCTCTTCCTCTTCCTCTTCTTCTTCTTCTTCCCTCCTCCTCCTCCTCCTCCTCCTCCTCCTCCTCCTCCTCCTCCTCCTCCTTCTTCTTCTTCTTCTTCTTCCACTTTTTTTTGACATCACATTTAAGCTTAGCTATTCTAAAATCTCTAACTCTCTGCTCATGGCTCAGTTGTAGGTCTTTGTATTACTTCCCAAGTACTGAAGAAAAATCTACTCTGATGATGGACAACGGAGTCACTGACTATAAGTTTGGCAGTATGTTATTAGGAATTATTTTATTGCATTAGCAGAATAGTATTTTGTTTTCCTGGTGGTCTATGGCCTATTAAGTCTCAGGTTCTCAGCCACCTTAGAATTTTTAATAACTTCAGCTTGTAGAGTAGGCCTTAAATTCAATCAGATAGTGGTGGGATACTCCCACAACATTTGAGTCACTAATGTGCCAGTATATCATACAAGAAGTTTACCATTGCAGATCAATGGGTTTTAGCTGAAATAGTGTTTTGTTTTGTTTTTTCTCAGAGTACCTATCAGTACCATGAACATTACTCAGGAGTAGTGAAGGAAAACACCAATATATTGAAAAATAAGTGAAATTTAAAGTACAATTAAAGATGGAACTATTTTTTATTAGAAATTTTATTTACACTTCAGATGCCATCCCCTTTCCCCATTCCCCCCCCCTTAGAAAACCCCTATCCCATGCCCCCTTTTCCTATTTGCAATTATACATTTTTTTAAAATAATGTTAATGATAGGCTTTATAAGTTTGGAATTGTTCAATCAGAGGTGTAACCCACTGACCAACCTAGATATAACAACTATCTTTGACTGGTGGAGATACATGAATATCTGCCTCCCTGTCTCCCCCCTCTTTCTCTCTTTCATCACCTAGCTTCTCCTCTCCTTCTTCTCCTCTTCTTACTCCTTTTCTTCCTCTCAGTACTCCTCCTACCTTAGCTCCTCCTACACATCACCCTTCCTGTTAAAATGAAACTTTTCTCTCAAAATACAATTAGAGCATAATTATGCCAATTTGTACCAGTGAGGTACAGGATAGTCCTAATACCCCGTCCATCCTTTTGTTGACTAACCAGCTCCTCTGTCACCTATTCTAACTAAAACATTTAGTTCTGAACCTGGCTTTAGGATGAATGTCAGCTGACGACCATCCACTCAAGTCTTTTCTCTTAAGGTAAATAGCTATATGTTTTCAGCCCCATCAGAAATCCAGAATGACTGAGTTAACTATAATTGTGGGAAGCACAAAGCAAAGCTTCTAAAACTTAGCCAACTTATAGACACCTCTGAACAACAGGACACTCGCTCTACTTCAAAACTTGGAGCATCTGTTCTTCTGCCTTCTGGCCCAGGACCATCTGACAGACCTTAGTGCTGCAGAATTATTAAGGGCTGATTACTCTGTCTAGGCAGATATAATCAGTCGACTATACTGCAAGTGTGTCCTTTTCTGGACAGTAATTTGTCTGTAGAAGGAAAGTGGCAATTCTTGCCTAGTGGCTGTCTCACCACAACTGGAGTAACTCCAAGGATGCTCAATTTCTTCTTAGAATTCAATATAGGAAGCTGTCCAGAGCAGACAGGTCTCTAATGAAAATGAACATTAATACTGAAATGTTTATCATGTCAATTCTAAGGATTTCTGATGTTTTGAAAACCAGCTATCCATGTAAGGTAATCTGGACTGTTGCCTGTTAACTCCACTCAGCTATTTCTAAATAAAACATAGAGAACACCCTTATAATAAACTCCAAGCCATGAATTTGCTATAGTCCCTTAACTCACAGGCTGACCATCTCAAATCAGTTTAAAAAGTTAAAGAAGGACTGGGTCTAAGCTTTGTATTCCTAAATGTGTTATACTGGTAAAATGCCTATGAGAGTAACAATATTCATCTCACTCTTATATCACTAAGAAGCTCATGCCATTGAAAACCTTAAAATTTGTAAACAAAGTAAATTGGTGCCATTTAAGAATTTATATCTTCATCTTGATATTAATTTTTTCCCTTTTTTTCTATTTTTTTATTGGATATTTTATTTACACTTCAGATGGCATCCCTTTTTCCATTCCTCCCCACCCCCCTTAGGAAACCCCTATCCCATGCCCCCTTTTCCTTTTTGCATTTATACATTTTTTAAAAAATAATGTTAATCATAGGCTTTATAAGTTTGGAATTGTTCAATCAAAGGTGTAACCCACTGACCAACCTAGGTATAACAACTGTCTTTGACTGGTGGAGATACTTGAACCTCTGCCTCCCTGTCTCCCCCTCTTTCTCTCTTTCTTCATCTAGCTTCTCCTCTCTTTCTTCTTCTCCTCTTCTTGCTCCTTTTCTTCCTCTCAGTACTCCTCCTACCTTAGCTCCTCCTACACATCACCCTTCCTGTTAAAATGAAACTTTTCTCTCAAAATACAATTAGAACCTAATTATGCCAATTTGTACCAGTGAGGTACAGGATAGTCCTAATACCCAGTCCATCCTTTTGTTGACTAACCAGCTCCTCTGTCATCAATTCTAACTAAAACATGTAGTTCTGAACCTGGCTTTAGGATGAATGTCAGCTGACGACCATCCACTCAAGTCTTTTCTCTTAAGGTCAATAGCTATATGTTTTCAACCCCATCAGAAATCCAGAATGACTGAGTTAACTATAATTGTGGGAAGCACAAATTATAGTTTCTAAAACTTAGCCAATTTATAGAGACCTCTGAACACCTGGACACTCGCTCTACTTCAAAACGTTGGAGCATCTGTTCTTCTGCCTTCTGGCCCAGGATCATCTGACAGACCTTAGTGCTGCAGAATTATTAAGGGCTGATTACTCTGTCTAGGCAGATATAATCAGTTGACTATTCTGCAAGTGTGTCCTTTTCTGGACAGTAATTTGTCTGTAGAAGGAAAGTGGCAATGCTTGCCTAGTGGCTGTCTCACCACAACTGGAGTAACTCCAAGGATGCTCAATTTCTTCTTAGAATTCAATATAGGAAGCTATCCGGAGCAGACAGGTCTCTAATGAAAATGAACATTAATACTGAAATGTTTGTCATGTCAATTCTAAGGATTTCTGATGTTTTGAAAACCAGCTATCCATGTAAGGTAATCTGAACTGTTGCCTGTTAACTCCACTCAGCTATTTCTAAATAAAACATAGAGAACACCCTTATAATAAACTCCAAGCCATGAATTTGCTATAGTCCCTTAACTCACAGGCTGACCATCTCAAATCAGTTTAAAAAGTTAAAGAAGGACTGGGTCTAAGCTTTGTATTCCTAAATGTGTTATACTGGTACAATGCCTATGGGAGTAACAATATTCATCTCACTCTTATATCACTAAGAAGCTCATGCCAATGAAAATCTTAAAATTTGTAAACAAAGTAAATTGGTGCCATTTAAGAATTTATATCTTCATCTTGATATTAATTATACAGATTTCTACTAATAGGTTATGGCTATGCTATAAACCCTAGCTAATCCTCTCTATTCCGACAAAACCACTACTTTTCCCTAGAGAGACAGCCCAACATTTAACACCTTAGTCCCCAAGCCCAGGGAATAGAGGCGCTGACTCATCATTAGCTTCTCAAGCTGATTATGGGCGTTGAGATATTAGAAGAGGAGTGGGGGGGGAGAGCAAGTTGACAATCCTCTGATGCTGTGTCTTCGCTGCCTCCAGATGGAATTCCCGGACCTCAGAGGTTTGAGCAGGTCTGCCCAGCTTGCTTGTTGAGTAGATACACCAAGGCTGATCATTCTGCAATATACAATTCTCAAAACAACTTTTAGTATCAAGATAGTTTTTTTTTTTTTAAAGAGGGCTGACATTTTATTAAGAATGTTGGTTCTAACTGCTTTTCTATTTTTCCCCCTCTTTTATTGGATATAATATTTACATTTTAAATTTTATCCCCTTACCATATTTCCCCCACCACCCAGGAACCCCTTATCCCATCCCTCCTCCTCCTCCTGCCTCTATGAAGGTGTTTACCCACCTACCCCCAGCTCCCCCCACCACCCTCAGATTCCCCCCCCCCCTCAGTGCTCAGCCTTCAGGGTACCAATGACCTTGTCTCCCACCTATGCCCAACAAGGCCATCCTCCCCTACATTTACAGCTGGAGTCATGTGTCTCTCCATATGTGCTCCTAGGCTGGTGGTTTAGACCCTGGGGAGCTCTGGCTGTTTGGTATTGTTGCTCTCCTCACGGGGCCACCAGCCCTTAAGGTTCCTTCTATTTACTCTCTAACTCCTCCATTGGGAACCTTTGATCAGATTAATGGATAGCTGTGGGTATCTGTCTCTAGGTATGTCAGACTCTGGGGGACCTCTAAGGAGATAGCCTTATCTGGCTGCTGTCAGCTTTCCCATCCTGACATCCCTATCAGCGTCTATTGTTGGTGACTGCCCATGGAATGAACACCCAGATGGAATGGTTTCCCTACAACGCCCCCTTCAGATTCTGTCCCACACTTTGTCTCCATATTTGCTCCCTTGGTTATTTAGTTACTCCTTCTAAGAAAGACCTAGGCATCCTCACTTGTTCTTTCTTCTTCATGAGCTTCATGTCCTCTGGTAGTTGAATCTTTGTTGTTTCAAATTTTTGGGCTAATCTCTGCTTATCAGTGAGTAAATACCATGTGTGTTCTTTTGTGATTGGGTTACCTCACTCAGGATGATATTTTCTAGTTCCATCCATTTACCTAAGAAGGCAAAGGACACTGTCAACAAGACAAAATGGCAACCAACAGATTGGGAAAAGATCATTACCAATCCTACATCTGATAGGGGGCTAATATCAAATATATACAAAGAACTCAAGAAATTAGACGCCAAACAACAAAATAACCCCATTAAAAATGGGGTACAGAGCTAAACAAAGAATTCTCAACTGAGGAAACTCGAATGGCCGAGAAGCACCTTAAGAAATGCTCAACATCCTTAGTCATCAGGGAAATGCAAATCAAAACAACACTGAGATACCACCTGACACCAGCCAGAATGGCTAAGATCAAAAACTCAGGTGATAGTAGATGCTGGGGAGGATGTGAAGAAAGAGGAACACTCCTGTATTGTTGGTAGGGTTGCAAGCTGGTAGAACCACTCTGGAAGTCACTCTGGCGGTTCCTCAGAAAATTGGACATAGCATTACCTGAGGACCCAGCTATACCACTCCTGGGCATATACCCAGAAAATGCCACAACAAATAACAAAGACATATGCTCCACTATGTTCATAGCAGCCTTATTTATAATAGCCAGAAGCTGGAAAGAACCCAGATGCCCTTCAACAGAGGAATGGATACAAAAAATGTGGTACATTTACACAATGGAATATTACTCAGCTATTAAAAATAATGAATTTGGGAAATTCTTAGGTAAATGGATGGAACTAAAAAATACCATCCTGAGTGAGGTAACCCAATCACAAAAGAACACACATGGTATTTACTCACTGATAAGTGGAGATTAACCCAAAAAATCTGAAACAACAAAGATTCAACTACCAGAGGACATGAAGCTCATGAAGAAGAAAGAACAAATAAGGATGCCTAGGTCTTTCTTAGGAGGAGTAACTAAATACCCAAGGGAGCAAATATGGAGACAAAGTGTGGGACAGAATCTGAAGGGGGCGTTGTAGGGAGACCATTCCATCTGGGTATTCATTCCATGGGCAGTCACCAAAAATAGGTGATAGGGATGTCAGGATGGGAAAGCTGACAGCAGCCAGATAAGGCTATCTCCTTAGAGGTCCCCCAGAGTCTGACATACCCAGAGACAGATACCCACAGCTATCCATTAATCTGATCAAAGGTTCCCAATGGAGGAGTTAGAGAGTAAATAGAAGGAACCTAAAGGGCGGGTGGCCCCGTGAGGAGAGCAATAATACCAACCAGCCAGAGCTCCCCAGGGTCTAAACCACCAGCCTAGGAGCACATATGGAGAGACACATGACTCCAGCTGTAAATGTAGGGGAAGATGGCCTTGTTGGGCATAGGTAGGAGACAAGATCATTGGTACCCTGAAGGCTGAGCACTGGGGGGTGGGGGGAATCTGAGGGTGGGGAGGGGGGTGGGGAGTAGGTGGGTAAACACCTTCATAGAGGCAGGAGGAGGGGGGATGGGATAAGGGGTTCCTGGGTGGTGGGGGAAATATGGTAAGGGGATAAAATTTGAAATGTAAATATCATATCCAATAAAAGAGGGGAAAAATAGAAAAGCAGTTAGAACAAACATTCTTAATAAAATGTCAGCCCTCTTTAAAAAAAAAAAAAACTATCTTGATACTAAAAGTTGTTTTGAGAATTGTATATTGCAGAATGATCAGCCTTGGTGTATCTACTCAACAAGCAAGCTGGGCAGACCTGCTCAAACCTCTGAGGTCAGGGAATTCCATCTGGATGCAGCGAAGACACAGCATCAGAGGATTGTCAACTTGCTCTCCCCCTCCCCCACTCCTCTTCTAATATCTCAACACCCATAATCAGCTTGAAGAAGCTAATGATGAGTCAGCGCCCCTATTCCCTGGGCTTGGGGACTAAGGTGTTAAATGTTGGGCTGTCTCTCTAGGGAAAAGTAGTGGTTTTGTCGGAATAGAGAGGATTAGCTAGGGTTTATTGCATAGCCATAACCTATTAGTAGAAAGAAATAGCTGAGTGGAGTTAACAGGCAACAGTCCAGATTACCTTACATGGATAGCTGGTTTTCAAAACATCAGAAATCCTTAGAATTGACATGATAAACATTTCAGTATTAATGTTCATTTTCATTAGAGACCTGTCTGCTCCGGATAGCTTCCTATATTGAATTCTAAGAAGAAATTGAGCATCCTTGGAGTTACTCCAGTTGTGGTGAGACAGCCACTAGGCAAGCATTGCCACTTTCCTTCTACAGACAAATTACTGTCCAGAAAAGGACACACTTGCAGAATAGTCAACTGATTATATCTGCCTAGACAGAGTAATCAGCCCTTAATAATTCTGCAGCACTAAGGTCTGTCAGATGGTCCTGGGCCAGAAGGCAGAAGAACAGATGCTCCAAGTTTTGAAGTAGAGTGGGTGTCCTGTTGTTCAGAGGTCTCTATAAATTGGCTAAGTTTTAGAAACTATGATTTGTGCTTCCCACAATTATAGTTAACTCAGTCATTCTGGATTTCTGATGGGGTTGAAAACATATAGCTATTGACCTTAAGAGAAAAGACTTGAGTGGATGGTCGTCAGCTGACATTCATCCTAAAGCCAGGTTCAGAACTACATGTTTTAGTTAGAATTGATGACAGAGGAGCTGGTTAGTCAACAAAAGGATGGACTGGGTATTAGGACTATCCTGTACCTCACTGGTACAAATTGGCATAATTAGGTTCTAATTGTATTTTGAGAGAAAAGTTTCATTTTAACAGGAAGGGTGATGTGTAGGAGGAGCTAAGGTAGGAGGAGTACTGAGAGGAAGAAAAGGAGTAAGAAGAGGAGAAGAAAGAGAGGAGAAGCTAGGTGAAGAAAGAGAGAAAGAGGGGGGAGACAGGGAGGCAGAGGTTCAAGTATCTCCACCAGTCAAAGACAGTTGTTATATCTAGGTTGGTCAGTGGGTTACACCTCTGATTGAACAATTCCAAACTTATAAAGCCTATGATTAACATTATTTTTAAAAAATGTATAAATGCAAAAAGGAAAAGGGGGCATGGGATAGGGGTTTCCTAAGGGGTATGGGGTGGGAATGGGGAAAGGGGATGCCATCTGAAGTGTAAATAAAATACCTAATAATAATAATAAAAACTAAAAAAAAAAGAGAAATAATTCCTTATATTTTATGAAATAGTAATGTAATAAAAACTAAAAATAGCAGCAAGAGATACCACAGACATTCCATAAAAATATGCAGTTGAGAAATGCAAGTAAGTATGGAGGTTTAAAAAAATGAAGAGCATTAACATACGACCAATATAACTATTCCTGTATATAGTTTAAAAACTCTAATATGTACCACATACACAACTGTATATCCATTTTTATTGCTTCGTTATTTACAAAAACTAAGATACAAAACCAGCCTTGATGTCCATTATCTATCAACAGATGAATGCCTAATAAAAGTGTGCTATAGAAATACAATAGAGTTTTCTCTGCCAATGTATTTGCTTTTTGTTTATAAAATGGAAATTGCATTAAGTAAAATGGGCCACACTCAAAAAACATAAAGCTTATATCTTATTAATGTCTTTGTAAGTGAATATGTAGAAGGATATAGATAATGAAACAATGAAAGTGACCATGGGAGAAAAAAAAAAAAAAACCTCACAAGGGATGTTGGAGGATAGAAAAATAATGAGAAAATAATGGTAGACTTGTGACATTTATTTTTAATTTTCAAATTCGCCTGGTTTTCATCCTGACAATGTTCTACTACTTTGATATGTTTTTCCTTTGTTTTGGACCTTTACATTCCATCTGGATATTTTTACTCTTCAAAATTGTCATTCCATTAATAAACTCCTTTTATCAACTAAAAAAAAAAAAAAAGTACAAAGAATATCAAGTATACAAACCCAAATAAAATAAACATCACTCAAGGGTATGCAAATAATGTCTTTGTTTTTAAGTGCTGAATAGTGCTCCACTGTATAGATGTATCACATTATCTTAATTTATTCTTCAGTTGAGGGACATCTGGGCTGTTTCCAGTTTCCGGCTATTACAAAAAAGCTACTACAGTCATAGTTTAGCAAATGTCTTTGTGAGATGGTGGAATGTCTTTTGGGTGTATGCCTCGGAGTTGTATTGCTGGGTCTTGAGGTAAAACTATTCCCAGTTTTCTGAGAAAATGTCAAATTGACTTCCAAAGTGGTCATATAATTTTGTACTTTCACCAGCAGTGAAGGAATGTTCTCCTTGATCCACATCCTTGCCAGTATGTGCCATTTCCTTAGTTTTTTGGGTTTTTTTGTTTTTGTTTTTTATCTTAGGCACTCATGCATTTTGCAGGCAAATGAATCGAACTTGAGATTATCATCCTGAGTGAGGTAACCCAGTCCCAAAAGGACATGTACTCACTTACAGGAGCATGTTGTCCTCTGAGAGGCTCCACTCAACAGCTGACTCCTATAGCCACACACCCATTCAGACAACCATAGCCAAACAGTGGATAGAGCTTGGGGATTCTCATGGAGGAGTAGGAATAAGGATTGTGGGCCCGAAGAAGATAGGAACTCCACAAGAAACCAACAGAATCAACTTACCTAGACTCTTTGGGCTCTCAGAATCTGAACCACCAACCAAAAAACATACACAGGCTGAACCTAGACCTCCCCACTCACATGTGGGTCCTGAATAACTGGAATGGGGTCTATCCCAAAAGCTGTTGCCTGTACTTGGGATGTGCTCTGCTAGCTGAGTTGCCTTGTCTGGCCTCAGTGGGAGAGGAAGCACTTAGCCTTGAAGGGAATTAAAATGGGGGGGGGGGACTGCAGGCATATAACCAAGGGGTCCCCAACCTGCTCAGAGGAGAAGGGGAGAGAGGTAGGGGAAAGGGTTGTGGGAAAGCCTGACTTGGAGTGAGGCAATGAGACAGATGTAAAGTGAATACGTAAAATTAAATTAAATTTAAAAAATTAAATTCAACTATACAAATGGGGTTGACGCCACAGGGAGTGGGGAGGTCTGGCGGGGCATCCTCTTGGAGACAAGAGGAGGTATGAAACAGTCAGAGGGCAGATTGGAGCGGGGACAATGACTAGACTGTAAAAATAGATTAAAGAATAATGATAAAAGTATGCTTTAAAATTTTTTAAAAAGTGGGGGGGGGCAGGTGGAGTGGGCAAGACATTTTTAAATTTCTTTCCTAAGTTAAATGGCAGTGTGAAACAAGGAATCAGAAAGCAGGATAATTTTACGTCTAGTTTTCTACACGAGCACAGAGATATGCAGCAAGCCTCTCCTCTCACATTACAAATGTATTCAAAATGCCCATTGCACAAAGCTTGGTAGAATAAAACATTTAGATTCATGCAAAAAGACAGAGGGGGGAGGGAGAGAGAGAGAGAGAGAGAGAGAGAGAGAGAGAGAGAGAGAGAGAGAGAGAGAGAGAAAGAGCATTTGCTATACTTCAGAAGACAATAGTTCTTTTCCTAACACCCAGGTCAGCCTGGTCACAACTGCTCCATACCACAGTTCCAGGATACCTGACATATTTTTTGGCTTCCAACTGCAATTTTATTTACATACTGCTACATAGCCACACATGCATAATCATAATTAAAAATAATGTAAATAAAAATATTTAAAACACTCTTTCCCTCTGTTGTGCACTTCATCATTGGGCACTCCCATTGAGTGGAGAGAGTCTCTCACCTCCCAGGTCTCTGGTACTTTCTAGAGGGTTTCCCTACCAACCAGATTCTGAGCCTGCATATTTCCATTTATTCTGCTGGCCCTCTAGGCATCTTTCTGTACACCCCCATACCTGATCTTGTTCCTCTTTTCTCCTCCCTCTCCCCTCTTCCACCCAAATTCCTCCCTTCCTCTGTCTCCATGATTATTTTTTTCCACGTACTAAATGGAATTGAGGCATCCTCACTTGGCCTTTCTGCTTGTTAAAGTTGTTAACTTCTGTGGGTTGTATCCTAGGTATTCTATGATTTTTTTGGTTAGTATCCACTTAGTAATGAGTACATATCATGTATGTCTGGGTTACCTCATTCAGGATGATATTTTCTAGTTCCATCTATTTGTCTGCAAGATTCATGATGCCCACATTTTTAATAGCAGAATAGTATTTCATTGTGTAAATGTATCACACTTTCTGTAACCATTCTTCCCTTCTGGGAAATCTAGGTTGTTTGCAGCTTCTGGCTATTACAAATAAGGGTGCTATGAACATCATGGAACATGTGTCCCTCTGGTATGGTGGGACATTTTTTGGTTATACGTCTAAGAATGGTATAGCTGAATCTTCTTGCAGGTCTTTGTTCAGTGTTCTGAAGAATAGCCATATTGATTTCCAGAAAGATTATACCAGTTTGTAATTCCACTAGCAATGGAGGAGTGTTCCTTTTTCACTACATCCTAGACAACTTGTGCTATCACCTGAGCTTTTGATCTTAGCCATTTTGATTGTTGTAAGGTAGAATCTCAGGGTCTTTTTGATATACATTTCCCTGATCACTAAGGACTTTGAACATTTCTTTAAGTGCTTCTCAGTCATTCAAGGTTCCTCTGGTGAATTCTCTGTTTACCTCTATACTCCATTTTTAAGAGTCTACTTCCAATAGATAGACAGGGCCTCAAGAGGAGAGAAAGCCACAGTTACAATTTCTAACTTCAAAGCATTCCTGTCTAAAAGAACTGCAGAGACAAAAATAGAGAAGAGACGGAAGGAAAGGCAGTCCAGTGACCAGCCCAACTTGAGATCCAACTCATGGGGAGACACCAAGCTCTTACACTATTACTGGTGCTATGATGTGCTTACAGACCAGAAGCCTATCATGGTTGTCTTCTGAGAGGCCCAACCAGCAGCTGACTGAGACAGATGCAGATACTTACACCAACCATTGGACTGAAGTTAGGGACCCCTATGGTTGAATTAGAGGAAGAATGGAAAAAGCAGAAGAGGAGGGAAACCCACAAGAAAACCAGCAGCCTCAACTAAGACAGATCCCTGGGAGCTCCCATACATTGAGCCACCAACCAGTCAGTATACAGAAGCTGGTCCAAGACCCTGATGCATATATAGCAGACAACTGCCTATTCTGGCTTCACTGGGAGAAGATGCACCCAATCCTTGAAAGACTTGAGGCCACATGGATAGGGGAAGCCTGATGGTGGGAAGCATCCTCACAAGGACAAGGGGGAGGAGGAATGGGAAGAGGAACTGTGGGAAGGGGGACTGGGTTAGAGCAACAGCTGAATTATAAATTTAAAAAAAAAAGATAAACTATAGTAAATAGAAAAATAAATACACATACATGAAATAACATACTGAGATATATAAAATAAATATGCACTTAATAAAAAAACAACATTGTCACTAACAGTTTCATATTTTGAAAAGAAACTTACACATAAAACTGTGGGTACACAGTCAGGTCTTTATAGTTTCTGTGACTGCTCAGCTTTTTACTCAACAAACCTCTTTTTACCCTCAAATGTTCAGTCTCATCAGAAGAAAAGTTGCAGATATTCAAGAATGTAAAGTTGCTATGATTTAGATAAGAAAGAACAAGCAAGCAAACTAATGCAAATAAAACAAATAGCTGAACATGCAGGAAGGATACTTGTAAGGAGTATCCTAAATATATCCTGTTGCAGTTTGCTCGAGACGCACAGGTTCCCTTAGGATTTATTCCAGTGGATCATTAAAAACACAAAGGCTCTTTGTTTGCCTTCTCATACCACCTGATGACGATCTTTTTCATAAAGAAAATGTAATCCCTAACAAGATGGCAAAGAGCCTCAAGCCCAATAAAATTGGATGATCTGATTTTCTCCTAAAATGCATTAGAGAGAATAATCCAATAGTGTCAGATCATTTGCTGAGCTTGCTGCTCTAAGGGAACAAAACGTGTCCCATAAACTCACCAATTGGGTTTGTGTTTGGGAATAGCATGTTAAATGTCATTACTCAAAAATAGAACCTCATGGGGCTGGGGAGATGGCTCAGCTACTGAGAAACTTCTGTGAAAGCATGAGGCCCTTGGTTTAACTGCCGGTACCCAAGGACTAAGTGTAATTTTACAATCCCAGTAATGGGCTCACTGCTCAGCCAGTCTAGAAATAATTAAGCAAGACACACAACATGAACTTCAGACCTCCACATGCAAGAACACACTCAGGTACATACACCTGCCTGTGTGAGCTCTTTTACTATTAAGAATTGTTTTGAGGTCCTGGATTTTTTATTTTTCCATATGAAGTTAAAATTGCTTTTTCCTTGTCTGTGAAGAATTGTGTTGGAATTTTGATGGAAATTGCATTGACTCTTTTCATTGCTTTCATTCTTTTCATTTTCATAGATGAGATGGCAATTTTGACTATGTTAACCCTACAGATCCATGGGCATGGGAGATCTTTCAATCTTCTGAAGTCTTTTTCGATTTCTTTCTTCAGAGACTTGAAGTTATTATCATACAAAACTTTCACTTGTTTGGTTAGAGTAGCATCAAGATATTTTATATTATTTGTGACTATTGTGAAGGGTGTTTTTCCCTATTTTCTTTCTTAACCCTTGTATCATTTGTATTTAAAAAAGGCTACTGACTTGTTTGAGTTAATTTTATACCCAGCTACTTTGCTGAAGTTGTTTATCAGCTGTAGAAGGTCTCTGGTGGAAGTTTTGGGGTCACTTATGTATACTATCATATCATCCACAAACAGTGATGTCGTGATTTCTCCTTTCCAACTATTCTCCCTTGGTCTCCTTTTGTTTTTCAATTGCTCCATCTAGAATTTTGAGTACTGTATTGAATAGACAAGGAGAGTGTAGGCAGCCTTGTCCCTGATTTTAGTAGGATCATTTCAAGTTTCTCTCAATTTAATTTAATACTGACTGTTGGTTTGCTGTATTTTGCTTTTATTATGTCTAGTATGGGCCTTGAATTCCTTATTTCTCCAACACCTTGAACATGAAGATGTGTTACATTTTTTGTCAAACAAAGGCTTCTTCAGCATCTAGTAAGATGATCATGTGATTTTTTTCTTTGAGTTTGTTTATATAGTGGATTACGTTGTTGGATTTTCACATATAATTTTCAACCGTAAAAGAACTTCTGGAGGAATCACCATCCCTGACCTCAAGATATACTATAAAGCAATAGTGATAAAAACTTCATGGTATTGGTACAGAGACAGACAGATTGATAAATGCAATAGAATTGAAGACCCAGAAATAAATCCACATATCTGTGGACACTAGATATTTGACAAAGAAGCCAAAACCATACAGTGAATAAAAGAAAGCATCTTCAATAAATGGTGCTGGTCAAACTGTTGGTCTGCATGTAGAGGAATGCAAATTGCCCATATTTATCTCTTTGTACAAAGTTCAAGACCAAGTGGATCAAGGACCTCTATATAAACCAGGTAAGCTGAATCTAATAAAAGAGAAAGTGAGAAAGAGCCTCGAACACATGGGCACAGAGGAAAAGTTCCTGAACCGAACACCAATGGCTCAGGCTGTAAGATCAGCAATTGACAACTTGGACCACATGAAACTGAAAAGCTTCTGTAAGGCAAAGGACACACTCAATGTGAAAAAACAGCAACCTACAGATTGGGAAAAGATTTTCACTAACCTTACATGTGATAGAGGGCTAATATACAAATTACACAAAGAACTCAAGAAGTTAGACTCCAAAAAACAAAATAACCAATTAAAAAATGGAGTGCAGAGCTAAATAGAATTGACAACAGAGAAATCTCAAATAGCTGAGAAGCACTTAAAGAAATGTGCAACATCCTTAATCATCAGGGAAATGTAAATCAAAATGACACTGAGATTACACCTTACACCAAACAGAATGGCTAAGATCCAAAACTCAAGCCAGAGGACATAATGTTGAGGATGTGGAGAAAGAGGACACTCCCCCATTGCTAATGGAATTGCAAACAAGTACAACCATTCTGGTGATTCCTCAGAGAACTGGAAATAGTTCTACCTGAATATGCAGCTATATCATTCTTTGGCATATACTCAAAAGTTTCTCCAATACATAACAAGGGCATGTGCTCCACTCTGTCCATAGCAGGTTTATTTGTAATAGCCAACAGCTGGAAACAACCAAGACATCCCTCAATCAAAGAATGGATGCAGAAAATGTGGTTCATTTACACAATTAAATAATATTAAGCTTTAAAAATGAGTACATAATGCATTTTACAGGAAAATTGATGAAACTAGAAAATATCATCCTGAGTTAGGTAATGTAATGCAGGTTATGAACTCACTGATAGGTAGATATCAACCAAAATGTTTAGAATACCCATGATATAGTTCACAGACTGTAGGAAGCTTAACAAGAAGTAACACCCAAGTGTGGATACCTGAAAACTACTTAGAAGGGGAACAGTGTAATCATGAGAGGCAGAGTAGGTGAGAAAACTGGCGTGGAGGAAAGAGGAGCAGAATCAGGAGTGGGTAGAGACAGAAGGGACACCCAGAGGGCTGGGAGATTAAATCCAAATATGCAGTAGTGGGGGTTACGGGGCAAGAGGGACCTCTAGAAATTTCTAGACACCAAGGATGTGACAGGCTTCTGGGACTCAATGGGGATGACATTAGTTGCACAATAGTGGGGAAATGAAACCTGAAAAGACCACCTCCAGTAGATAAACATGGTCTCCAGTTGAGACAGGGTGCCACCCACACATCTTCAAGAATTTTGACCCAGATTTTTCCTGTTTAAAAGAAATGTAGGGACCAAAATGGAGCAGAGACTGAAGGAAAGGCTTCCCATTATCTGGGAGAACTTGGGATCAATCCCATGTGTGCACACGAAATCCTAACACTATTATTGAAGCCATATTGTACTTTCAGACAGGAGCCTGGCATGGCAGTCCTCTGACTGACTGAGACAAATGCAAATACTTGCAGCCAATCATTGGATCGAGGTCAGGGACCAATAAAGAAGAGTTAGATGGAGGACTGAAAGATCTGAAAAAGAATGCAATCCCATAGGAAGAACAACAGTGTCAACTAGCCAGGACTCTCTCCATAGCTCCTAGGAAATAAGCCAAAAACCAAGGAGCATCTTTGGGCAAGTTCGTGGTCCAGGGAACATGTGTAGCAGGGGGACTGCCTTGTATGCACTCAGTGGAATGGGATATGCTTAATCCTGTACAAACTTGATGCCCCAGGGAAGAGGAATGCTGGCAGGGGTGTGGTGGAAATATAGTGGGGGTGGGTAAGAGGGTGGGAGAATACCCTCTCAGAGGCAGAGGTAGATGGGGATGGGGTGAAGAACTTTGGGAGGGGGGACCAGGAAGTCAAGCAACTTTTATAATGTAAATAAACAAAATAATTTAATGAGAGAGAGAGAGAGAGAGAGAGAGAGAGAGAGAGAGAGAGAGAGAGAAAGGAAGGAAGGCACACAACTACTTTCCCTATGAGACACTGAGCCTCACAAATCAATGAAGCTTTATTTTCAGATTATACTCTCCCCTCCCCACTTCTCTTAGAGGTTACCACTCTAATTGAATAAAATTGAGTTTGAATTCATCATGGATGAGGACAGATGATGGTTGCAACGGCATCCAGTGCCTATATTAAAAATCAATTTCAGGGTGGTAATAGGTAGACCCCAGAGAATTTAAAAATAATGTTGACTTACTATTGTAGAGTAAAACAACACAATCTCTTCTCAGAACAAATGGTTAATTGGGATGAGGTATGCTTGCTTGATGGGGAAGAGGAAGAGGTATGGGAAGTGGGAACAGTGTAACCAGTTGCTAAGTAACAAGGAAGTTACTGCTTTGGTATCCAGGAGCAGTTCTTCCCCTTTCCCTCAACATTTAAATTACTGGAAAAGAAGCTACAGGTTCATGATAAGGACAAAATCAGTAGCCAGTTTTTGATGATTTCTTGGTGAAGAGATTTTACTCAGTATTTTTAAGTATAAGTTGCTTCACCCTTCTGAGCAAACTAATAAATATGGGATTAGAAATCAAATATTCCCACTCTGGGGTCTATCTGCCACATAGTTAACTGATTTCTTCTTTAATTGGTGTGTTTGCACCTCAGCTTCCCTGCATAGAGAGACCACTCAATAGAATTCTATTCACCTAAACTGACTTGGCTCATAGTTGTCCAAAAGGTGAAGTATGGTCACTTTATTTGTCTATTATTGTATTTAATCTTACCAGTAAAAGAGAATGCATAAAATGTTTGACCTCTGGAATCAAAGCATTGCACAGTCAATAATAATGACATTTTTATTCCCATCATAACTTAGTTAAACAGAGACATGGGACAAAAAAGGGGGCCAAAGCCATATGTAGACAGCTGGTCTCTAGTTGTCACAGCTACCAAGTCTCCTGTTGGCATGTAGGAAGCACCATTTTGCCTTACATGTTTCAATAGGAGACACATTTTTCTTCTTTGTGTGTGTGTGTGTGTGTGTGTGTGTGTGTGTGTGTGTGTGTGTGTTTGGTATATAATAGCCTAGGTGACACTTACATACATGGATGTGTAATGCTTCTTTTTCCTTAGCTGAATATTTTACAAATAAAGAATAAAATTTCAATATCTTATAAAATTCTGATTTATGTATTTTTTAAACTGACTTTTTTCTACTCATATTATTACATGATTATCTTGGGATCTGACTCTGGAATGAAGACTGAAATGTAAATGTGTGTTAGTACGCCTGTAATGACCATCTGGGAAGAAGGAGAGAATCAGAATGAATCAGAACAAGAATGAAGTTAGACAATAATTAAGTCTCACTGAACTAGTAGGCAATCTAAAGCCCAAGTTACCTTTCAGAATTCTCCATATTTGAGAGGCAGAAGCAAGCGCTGTGCTTATAGACACATTGGATGGAAGCTGAGGACCCCCTCCAGGCTTCCCTTTAAACTACTGGGGAATAAAACCTACATTTTTACAAATGGTGCTCTTTTACATATGGAAGGAAGAAAGAATGTATATCTATATATATCCATGTGAGTATTGACATATATATATATATAAAGAGAGACAGTAAAAGAGAAAGACAGACAGACAGACAGACAGACACACACACACACACACACACACACATATGAGTTACTGCACAACTATAGTAAACTTAGTTTTACTCACATGACAAAAAGAACAAAAACAAAAAACAAACACGCAAACAAAAAAAAAGTCCCAAGCGACTAAAAATGGTCTATTCTGAGATAATCAAAAGAGGGAATATATATGAAAATGAGACTTATTTGGACTGGAAAGCATGGAGATAGGTTTTGTTAGAACTCATCAAGTTCCACCAGCAGAGTTTTGGATTATATTTTAAATGCATAACATGCCTGAGTTTGATTAGGATAGGCAATACTACCCCATGGTTTCGTTGACAGCAGGAGTACTGAAGAAACAGTGGTTCCAGCAGTGGTTCCATCCCACAGGGAAGTCAAGAGAGTTTCCATGAGATAGGAGTAGGCTTGTCTCTGTGATGATTCTGCATCCATCACAGCCATGACTAGAATCTGATGGGCATTAGTCCACAAGCAAGGTGTTGCCTTGACACTCTTCCCGTTATTTCTAGTCTCCAGAATTCTGGAGATACAGAGAAATGGTTGATGCATGTCTAAATCTGAGAACAGGGTTTGGAAGCAGTCAACGTGCTCTGGAGGCACTGAGCATGTCAGTAACCCAGCTGAGGAAAATTTTACTGATATATACTTTATTCCAAATGAGAAAAAAAAAAAACGTAATTTGTTAGAATTAAATTTGTCCATAAACCCAGAATAAATGCTTGCATTTATGTATGGAGAGGTAGTCACAGCATGGTAGGCCTGTCTAGTCACTTAATTTTCAATTTGTTTAGAATATCAAAACAATCCATATTATAATAATATTGTTTTTTCAATAGTATTTTCTAGACTACATGATATATAAGCTTTAAAATAATCTCATTCTTATATCAGTGCCAATACATTTGGATAGTTCCTTTCATGAAATTAGAATTAGTGATCCACATGCCAACAACCTTTGAATAAAATCCATTGAAGGTGGGCATCATGATACCTGGATATATTAAAACACTGAGTTGTAGCCTTTCTTGTTTGTGTTTTTTTTCCCTTAAAGAAATCTATCTTATCATTCTATTTTCACTCTGACAAGAAAATTTCATAAACAAATTATGTAATAATTTCTTTTCTTGTAGATATAAAATGTTTACTCAAAACACAGAAAGGTTATTTGACAGATGGTTCATATTACAAATTTTTATAAAATGTAAGCTTTTGAAAATAAGAAATTAATAATTTTGATTATTAATTTCTTTTCTCTGTGCTCTGCTTTTTCATAGAAATTTCTCTTTTAAGGAGAAGGGCTTACTTGCCATCTTAATTTTATTTGAATTTTCTTCCAAGGATAGTAACAGAAATGATTTCTTAGGCAGCAGAAGTGTTTTCTGGAGCAAAGAAAATGATGATAGTTTTTAAGTGTAATAGTGTCTTGTACTTTGCCACTCTAATTATTTAGACACCACTGTAATCAGTGGAAGTGAGCACTGGGGGATTGCTGGGCTTCAAAGCAACTGTAACATCTTTCATCTTTTCAAGTTGAAGCAGGACAATTTGTCATTAAGCCATGTAGTCTCCTGTGAGGTGAGCTTCAGTTTAGCCTTTCATACCTTCTAACCTCTCACAAAGGAGCATGGTCATTTGTCTTTGGGAAGAACATTGAAGGGAGGATGGCTTATACTGAAAGCTTTTCTTTGTTGTTGAAGCTGCAGACACTCAGATCCTATGTAATAGAAATATGGAAGTTCAAACCAGAATATCTGTAAGAAATCATTCACTTCTAACATGATTATATCCACAAATACCCCTAACCTTGTCCTCTTTTAACAGCTGGGCCATTATGTGCCCCAGATCTCTGCTGAATAACTTTAATTGTACTAGAACCTGCCTAACTGGATTTGAATCACTGCTGAAAGTCTTTTTTTTTAATGTATTTCAGAATTAGCTTTTCAAAAGGAAAGCTTATTTCATGGCACTACAGAAATAGAATGAGAAACAAGGACTTGGAGAAAGGTTGATTAGAGTGTAAGTGCAAGTTAAAAACTCTTCCCATGGTTGTGTAAGGGAAGCATTTTAGAGTGAATGATGTAGACATTCGATACATTTTACAGCTCAAGAAATACAAAAGAAAAGCAACAAAGAGCTAGAAGGAATCCACCATGTGCAACACAGTCACCAGCAAATCTCTCATTCCAATATGGAAGAAGGTAAAGGGCAAAAAATATAATGAACAAGAATAACAAACAAAAAGTTTCAAGTATTAGAAATCCTGCCTCAACAGTGTAAATTATCTCAACTTATTAACTGATGTAGATCAGTGACTAGGATTAGGAAACCAGATCTAGGTTGGAGAGATGACTCAGTCAGTAAGAAAACAACCTGAGTTTGAATCCCAGTACCATATGAAAAGCTAGGCAATCATGCTCCAGGTAATAACCCCCATGTAAGCTCATGCAAGCTACCATAGTTAATTAGATTGAGTCACAAAAAAAGATACTGAAGTAGAAGTGGGGAGGTTGACAGCAAAATGGTGCTCAACAGGAGAGTGAATGGGTATGAGAAAGTCATTAGGAAGGCAATATGCCCTCAAATTCATTATAAATTGTTGTTGTTATTGTTGTTGTTGTTGTTGTTGTTAATGATGATGATGATGATGATTGTGACAATGATAATGATGATGATGCCTGGTGCAAGGTCATATCTTCAGCCACAAACCTAGCAAAGGAAAATACCACTAACTAATAGATCCTAGGAAACTGATAGAGACAACAGCCTATCCCAAATCGAGAGCACTAAATTTAATATAAGACTTCTCTTAAAAAAATAAGCTGGAACTATAGAAGAAACTGAATATAAACCTCTTGTCTCCACATAAACACACATGGACAAGGTCATACATAGTAGCATACAGAGAAGAGGAAGGGAAAAAGCAAAAGAGATCATCTATATGATAACACTCTCAAAAACACTCTACCTGAAAACTTACATTTTCACTTGCTAGTTCCAGATGGTTAGACAAAGGAGGGGATAAAAGAACCTGTCTCTGCATGTATACAATCCAATAAATATATGCATTTGATAGCATGGTGATAGCTAAGGCAAGAAGGTATGTTAAAAGATAAATCACTGTTGTTAGATATTGTTTGCTGTGTTGGGAGCCTCCCTACAGATAAGCCCATAGCTTCACTTAAGAAGCAAAGTCCATAGTTCTTACCATCTGAAATGATGAAGTAGTCAATGTATCTTAAACAGCTGCAGATTCATATATGTTCTTATATCAGATCTATAATTAATTTAACAGTACATGGTAATGTATAAAATTTCCAATTCTTAGAAACTTTTGCAAAGGCTTAGAAAATACTGTAATTGAAGTATCAACCTTAATACACAGGCAAATAAGAATGATGACATTTTTGAAGTGATTTACAGGGATATTAGTTATGCCTGGACTGGCCTGGAAGAGCAAATAGTCAATGGCAAATCCAGGACAAAGGTGACAGGAAGAGAAGCTCTAATTGAGATCAAAACAGATCTATATCACTGCTTCCTCCATAAAAAGATCAAAGCTTCATATTTACAATAGAAGACTGAAAATGAACAGCATATTATTTTATTTATGATTTAATATATATTTATATAGTAATACATTCATAATTCAAAACGGTGTTTTATGAATCTAGAAATACCATTTTCTAGAGCTGGGATTCATTTATTGCCAATGGAACCCATAGTCCTTTATATCATATTAATTAATTATATGAGAAGATTTAAGTATGGCAAACACATTTCTAGCAATAAACTAATTTTTCACACTTTATAGAAACTCAGTAGATTCTTTTATGGAGCATTCTTATCACATAACCAGAATAACTGAAAAATGTGATCATAATAATAGATGCCTGTGATGGTATAATATGAATGGAAGAGTGGTATCCTTTCAGAAGAATCATACCAAAATTTGAAGAAGAAGCTGGTTTCCCAGAATTGATGGAACAAAGAAATTTGGTTATGTTATTTGTTTTGAATGAGGCAAATTTACTGCCAAGCAACTTATGTCAATTACATTCTAAAGAAGCTTGGCCCAGCAAGGAAATGAATCTGCCACAAATGGAGGAACCCAACATTCTTCTTGAGTTTTCAGATACATTTCCTGTAAATATGAATATGTGTCTGCATAAATCATGACCCATATTTTTAATCTACACCACAGTTCCTCAGAAATTAGTCGATCAATAGCCACTCAAGAATAGTAGTATGAGATAAAATTCCTTCCTTTCTGATAAGGTTATTTTGATCTATTTGTTTCAGTGACTTGAAACATTGCATCTGAGGTTAATGTAAAAGTTGCTATAAAACAACCAGGAGATATGCAAATATGTTAGGTCCAGTTATGAAGTCTGGTCTGGGATGTCATATCTCCCTATACTTGGGCTCTTTATCAGTTTCAATCTCTGTCATTTATTTTTATAAAAATTATATACACATTAATTTTCCATACATATGCCAGATAAGGCTACCAATATATATAAGGATCATTTTAGCTGATTTTTCCCTGAGTGTTATTAATATAAATTTGACTGCAAAGCCAGCCTTTATTTCTTTCATTTTGTTCAGGTAATAAAAAACCCATGACATGTCACTCAAAATATGCAAGCTACAAATCTCACATAAGTCACTGGCTACAGTAATTTGATACTAATGGATTAGTGTTACTGTAAACAATTTAGTTATATTCTTTCTAGTACAAAATAAAAAATTCCTAAATGGGTGGCTTCCTGCACAATACCCAGAAAAGGATGACAAACTAATTGTATACATTTCTGATATGAATATTCTGTATGCAAAAGAAGTCTGGAACTTCTGTGATTTGGAATGATGCTTTAAGAAGTGTTTCTCCAGAGTCCAATTTTAGGTTCACCAGAAACCCAAAATACCACCAGTTGGTCAGTAGAAATAATAGGGACTTGTTTTCTTAGCTCTACAGGCTAGAAGTCCAAGATCAGAGAGACTTGAGGTTCATATGTTAGATTTTATCCCATCAATTTCCTCTGGCTTGTGGTGTATAGGCAATCCACAACATTCTCAACTTGTCTACCTTCATCTTCAGATAGCCATAGCATCCTTCATGTGTGTGTATATCTCTGTCTGTATCAAGATTTTGCATTCTTATAGAGAATAGGACAACAGTATTATGTAATTAAGGCATACATGCATGGTCTTATCTTAATAAACTGCATCTGCCATGGTAATTCTGTTCCTATGTAAAGCAATATTCCGAGACCTAGGAATTACACTTCAATATAAAAGTGACAGTAAGAAAGACACACTTTAATAGCATGCACATAGCATTCACACAATTCAATCTATACAGACGATACAGTAATTGGCAGTCTTAAATAAACTCATTGATGTCTACATATTAAAGATATGTTATGAATTTCAAAGATACTGGTCCCAAAAAATATTTTAAACTTAAGTCAGGAAGAGGTGACCTGTAAGAGACCATGTAGGAATTCAGAACTCTGCAGGTACAGGAGCCAGTGAACATGCACTAGATTAGACACACTTAAAATAAAAATAAAGAGAACTGGAATTAACACTTGGAAAGAAATATATACATTAAGAGTATAAAGAGATGAGACTGAGTGTACTGATTCTTCAAGAATTTTGGGAATAGATCTACCTCTTCAGGTAAACCACTTTTTAGCATATTTCCAAAGGATGCTTCATGCTACTACAAAAACGTGTGTTCACCCATGTTCATTATTGCTTTTTTCATAATAGCCAAAATTTAAAACAGCCTAAATATCCCTCAGCATATGAATGGATTAAAAATAATGGTACGTTTGCATAATGGAGTATAACTCAGCTATTAAAAAGATAAAACCATAACCAGGGTGGTGGTGATACACCTTTAATTCCAGCACTCAGGAGGCAAAGGCATGGGGACCTCTGAGTTCAAGGTCAGCCTAGTCTACAAACTGAGGTCCAGGACAGCCAGGGCTACACAAATAATCCTGTCACAAAAACAATTAAAATGAAATCATGAAATTTACCGGTAAGTAAATTGAACTAGAAAAAATATCAACCTGGGCGAGATAATGTAGACCAAACAGAAAAATATGGTGTTATATGTTACTTTTAAGTCTTTAATAAGCAAGCTAATATACATATATATACACATTATATATATGTATATATGTATACATATATATATATATATATATATATATATATATATATATATATTCATGGTGGTTAGGTATAGACTAACTAAGGGGAGAGATAGATTTCCCTAAGAAGGGGTAATAAAATATTTATGGATCAGGGACAGAACCAGAGGATCAAACAGGGAGGAGAAAGAAGCAAATGCAGAAGGGACTTTAGAGAGGAAATCTAAATAAGGGGCATTTGAGATGTCATATGGAAAACTAATACCATAGAAGATTCCTAAAGCATATACATGTATGAAGGTGTTATAAATGAAATTATGAAAGAGTGGGAAAGACAGAGCCCTAACTGGACATCTCTCATCACTGGATGAAGCTTCCAGTAACAGGAATGAGTTATATATAATCAAGTTGTTTGGCCAAGGGAACCCCATGGAAATCCCCCAAATAACTCAGGCTATTACAAAAATTATTGACTGTTCTCCACAGATTGAAAGTAAAGGCCCATTGCTTAAGACAACAAGTATACAACCCATTGAAAAAAATGAGAAATTGAGAGGGTGCCTACAGAGAGTCTTTATGCCCTACTGACTAGTAGTTATGGTACTAGAAGGTACTCTGTGCACTACTAATGAAACAAGGTAAACACCAACTCAGCTACAAACCCTTTAATCTACAGTGGTGACCTGCCTCCAAGATGTGCTGGTGCTTTAGAAGCACAAACCTTGTAGGAGTAACCAACCACTATCTGAATGGATTTAAGGCCCACTCCATCAGATGGAAAACATCTGCAACACTCTTCATGTTTCCAAGAACCTGAAACCAGATAGGCCAGGGACCTACTGGGAAACCAAATACTACTGTTCTCTTAAAGCTATGTAGCAATAAAATTACTTCTAAAGTCATCCTGCTGTAGTCACAGATCATTGACTTACCCATGCACTCTCGGAATAGCTTTCCCTTGCAGTAGACGGGAACAAATACAGAGACCCACAGCTGGACAGTGTGCCAAGAGTGGGAGACCATGTAATGCCCAGTCCTAAGTAGGATGTTTCCATCAATGCCATCTCCTCTGAGCTCAGCGAACCCTATAGAAGAAGAGGCAGAAAGAGTCTAAGATACAAGTGTCGGAAGGGATGGAGGACAGTAAAGAAACTATGCCTTCTAAACAGATCAGTATCCACACACATATGAACTCACAGAGACTGGGGCAGCATGTACAGGACATGCACAACTCTAAGGTCAGATGGACTCCAAGCACTGAGAAGGAAGGTGGGCACCAACAACTATCTCTAACCCAGAAGCTATCTCTAAATGACAACTGTTTGCAAATGAAAAATCAGTTTTCTCTAAAGGTGTTTCACTAGGGATATAAACCACTTTCAGTGATAGGTGCCACGCCCAGCAGTAGATAGCCAACACAAAATGATGCCTCCAGTGGCATCATTAAAGGTTTTTGTTTGTTTGTTTGGTTGGTTGGTTGGTTGGTTATTTCATGATATTGTGTCAGAGCCTTGTTTTTGTTTGTTTTTTTTTTTTAACATTACAGGTCTTTTGTTTTTATGAAATTCTTATGCGTGAAAACCTGTGTGTCTATCAGTATTCTTGTGTTTTTTTCTTTGGCTCTTGCTTTCTCTCCTCCCCCTTTCATTCCCCCTTTTTCCTCTCCATTTTCTTCTCTTCTCCCTCATCTTTCTCCTCCTTCTTCTTTTAATTTGTCCTATTCTAATTTGTCTGGTTTTATATTTTATTTTATTATTATTCTTTATCTGCCTGTTTGCTATAGTAAGATACATAGAATTTGGATTTCAATGGGAAGGGAAGTTGGGAGGATTTCAAGTTGTTTATGGAAGTGAAACCATAATCATAATGTATTATTTTTTATAATCTATTTTAAATAAAAGAAAAATAGAAATTAAAAAAGGAGTATAATGATAGCAGCATTTTCCAATCTTTAGTTCTTTCAGTCTTTGTACTTTATCTTATATGATATTCTCTGTCTTGTGAAAGAGGCAATGTGATATAGATTCCCCAGTTAGGGTTGAGCACTCCAGAGTCATTTATTTGAGTCTCATACTAACCACCATCTATTCAGTAGTTTCTATTGCACAAAGAAGCTCCTCTGATGAAAGATAAGACTCACACTAGACAATGGGAATAAAGATATTTAGAAAGCAGCATTGCCACTATGTATCTTTAGAAAAATAATAGTATTTGAGTTTATGATTACCCCAGTCATGGATTCCCAGACAGATTTTCTACCAGGCATAAAATTCCTCCTATGGCAGTGGATGCATGTATCAGTTAATCCTGGAGGACATAAGGATGTGGAAAAATACCTAAATACATTGTATTTATGTATTACATTACCAAAAAGTTAAAAAAAAAGAAAACAGTTTAAAAGAGTATAGTCATACATACCCATGTCTTGGTGATTCTAGATACCAAAGTTTAGACAGATACTTCTGTTTCAGATCCCATCCACTTGAATATTAATATTTCAAATGTAAGAAGTCATCATCAAACTGTCAGTAAAAGGAAATAAAATGATAAACAAAGATCACGACTTTATTCATGACAACTATGTAGCAACCATCCTGCTTTACATTTTAAAGTGACCTATATGTGTCCAAAAAAAAAAAAATGAAGATTTTCTTCTTGGAATATTTGTTAATGTCTTGCATTTTAAAGGCAAGGAACAAATTTAAATTCCATACAAAGTTTCAGCCAGGTGTGGCCTGAAACTAATAAATTACATGATCTTGACATAAGATTATTATCACAAACAAATGGCAGCAGTAAGTCCTGAAGAATTGGATTTCAATCAGTCTTACTATTCTGACTTCCAATATGAATGATTTTTAAATTTACTTTAATATTGGTATAAAAGTATCTTGAAAAAGACTTCAATGAGAAAAACAAGGCAAACTTTCTAAGGTTTTGTCAAAGACTGCAAATCCTACTTAGCCCAGGAGACAAAAAAGACTCAAATTCCAGAGAAAATTGAATTTTCATAGCATGTGCACAGCGTAACTTCACGTCATTAAAAGTGATTGAACTCAACATGCTGTGTGGCTGGAAAAGGAATGCTCACATTAAACGGAGGCTTATTCAAAATTTCCAAGAAAATTGGCATTCAAAACTACAAGATGACTCAAAGCAACACAAAACAACATACAGAGAAAACAGTGAAGGCACACAAACAGATCAGCCCATGAACTAGTAGATAGAAGAGCCCTCACTGAAAATGGCAAATGCTGTATCAAGTATGAATTGTGCTACATGATAAATGAGTAAAGTTACTGTGTTTGCGGAATGATTTAGATTAGAATAAATCTGTATGTCCGCAGAAATCATTACACTTAGCTGTATATCATTCCACTAGCATATTCAAATCTCACATTCTCCCTGGGTAAAAGTAACATTAATGAATACCATTCTGACACTTGACAGTTATTTTGAAGGTCACCAGACTGGATTTTATCAGGTGCCTTTATCCATTTATTTCTTCGTTTCTTATTTGATCAGTTGGTTGGCTTAGGGCAGGTATCCCATGTAACCCAGGTCAGCATTACTTTTATACCTAAGAATGGCCATGGACATCTGATGTGTGTGTGTGTGTGTGTGTGTGTGTGTGTGTGTGTGTGTGTGTGTGTGTTCACATGCAGTTCTCAGAATTGAAACCAAAGCCTCCTGCACTCTAATCCTGAGTTTTAAAGCCCACTCGTGCAATCCACTTTTATTTCACGAAGGTTTTCCAGGTAAAATCATTTTACATTCCCATGTGTGTGAAAAAAAATAGTTGCTAAGTTTTAGTAAGAGTGTACTCATCTTTAAAATCTGAAACAGCGTTTCTATGCAATTAAAGCTGATTGGAATCCCAAGTGTCAAGGCATGGAATAATCACCAATTATGAGTGTAGAGAAATATTAAAATGTTGTAATCTTTTGTTAGCTACTCATTTTTTTCTAGCAATCACACCTTGTTTTTTCTTATAAAATTATTGGGGTAGAAGACTAAAACTTTTATTTGGAAAGCCAAACTGTAACAAGTTCGTCTGAGTTTGATGTGGAGAAAGTTGTGGTTCCACACACCATCATTTAGGAGATGTCAGTAAACAGAATCATATGCTCTACTTCTTGACATACTTATTTGCAACTAAGAAATTTTCCAAAATAAAAACCACATATTTTAGGTGAAATTCTACATTACAACATACTCCAGACTTAGCAACAAAATGTTTACTGTATTCATAGATGCATTGATTCAGGAATATGGAAGAGAGAAAACAGTTTGTCTCAGCTGAACAGCTTTAGCGGGGAAGCACTGGAAACTGTTACAACTAATAGGCAGAAGGCATCATCCGAATGCACGCTGTTGATGCTGCTCTAACAGAACATCTTGGTTTATGTGACTTATAAAGAATGGAAATGTGAGTTTTATAGTTCTGACCTCAGAAAAACTCACGGATTTGGACTCAGAATATTCAATTAGATGGAAAAGGCTGTTCTGTTTCCAGTATGGTACCTTTATGTGGCATCTCCAGGGGAGGGGATGTTGTGTCTTCACAGGACAGGAAGGAGTGAACTTCTCTCAAGTCATTTTATGTGGATCCTTAGTCTATGAGAACTCGGTTCCCATTATTTAATTCCCTGCCCAAATTGTTGCACTTAAGTTTCAATATGACATGAAGGTTGGAAAGAGCAATCTGTTTAAACCACAGTGTTTTACATATTGGCATCTATGTTAAGAAAACCCATGACTGAGGCTTCAAACTAGAAAGAAGATCTACATATGTGCTCCCTGAATTTGTTTCCTCAGATAATAGTGGCCTCAAAAAAGTCAGATTTTATATCAAGAGACCGGGGCACAAAATTGAGGCTAGTGCAACAAACAAATACAAGACGAGCTACCTCATACTATTTACAGAAGAAGACTTGGAGAGTGCTCAGTGTCCTTCTACAGCTTCCTATGAATTATAAATAAGCCAGTGGTCCCAATAGACTCACCAGGTGAAAAAAGGAATTTATTACTCCCATCATGTTCATGCCAAGGCCAACATAGAGAGGGAAGATAATACAATTATTGGGACTATTATTTGCTACTTCCAACCCAAATCAAATGTTTTATGGCTTCCTTTATTATATGTTATTTACTTGACTTAAGAAGTACCAGATACACTGAAACTAATAGAAGAGAAAGTGGGGAAGACCCTCAAATACTTAGGCACAGGGGAAAAGTTCCTGAACAGAACACCAATGGCTTATGCTCTAAGACCAAGAATTGACAAATGGGACCTCACAAAATTGCAAAGCTTTTATAAGGCAAAGGACACAGTCAATAGGACAAAATGGCAACCAGCAGATTGGGAAAACATCCTTACCAATCCTACATCTGATAGAGGGCTAATATCCAATATATACAAAGAACTCAAGAAATTAGACTCCAGACAACCAAATAACCCTATTAAAAATGGGTACAGAGTTAAATAAAGAATTCTCAACTGAGGAAACTCAAATGGCCAAGAAGCACCTAAAGAAATGTTCAACATCCTTAGTCATCAGGGAAATGCAAATCAAAACAACCCTGAGATTCCACCTCACACCAGTAAGAAGGGCTAAGATCAAAAACTCAGGTGATAGTAGATGCTGGTGAGGATGTGGAGAAAGAGGAACACTCATCCATTGTTGGTAGGATTGCAAACTGGTACAACCACTCTGGAAATCAGTCTAGTGGTTCCTCAGAAAACTGGACATAGCATTACTTGAGGACCCAGCTATACCACTTCTGAGCATATACCCAGAAGATGCACTAATATATAACAAGGACATATGCTCCACTATGTTCATAGCAGCCTTATTTATAATAGCCAGAAGCTGGAAAGAACCCAGATGTCCTTCAACAGAGTAATGAATACAGAAAATGTGGAATATTTACACAATGGAATATTACTCAGCTATTAAAAACAATGAATTCCAGAAATTCTTAGGCAAATGGATGGAACTAGAAAATATCATCCTGAGTGAAGTAACCAAATCTCAAAAGAACACACATGGTATGCACTCACTGACAATTGGACATTAGCCCAAAAGGTCACAATACCCAAGATGCAACTCACAGACCACATGAAGTTCATGAAAAAGGAAGACCAAAGCATGGGTGCTTAGTTCCTTCTTAGAAGGAGTAACAAAATACTCATGGGAGCGAATATGGAGACAAAGTGTGGGACAGAAACTGAAGAAGGGGCAGTCTGGAGACCATTCCACCTGGGTATCCATCCCATGTACAGTCACTAAAGGTAGACACTGATGTGGATGCCAGGAAGTGCATGCTGACAGGAGCCTGATATAGCTGTCTACATAGAGGTCTGCCAGAACCTTACATAACAGAGGTGGATGCTCACAGCTAACCATTGAACTTATCATGGAGTTCTCAATAGTGGAGTTAGAGAGAAGACTGAAGGAGCTGAAAAGGTTTGTGGCCCCACAGGGAAAGCAACAATACCAACAAACCAGAGCTCCTAGGGTCTAAACCACCAGCCTGGGAGCACATAGGATGGGACCTATGGCTCCAGCTGTATATGTAGGGGAGAATAGCATTGTTGGGCATAGGTGGGTGAGGAAATCCTTGGTCCTATGAAGGCTGGAAGCCCCAGTTTGAGAGAATTCATGGGTGGGAAGGTAGGAGTGGGTGGGTGGGGGCACATCCTCATAGAAGCAGGAGGAGGGCAGATAGGATAGAGGGTTCCTGGGTAGAAGGCAAATGGGGTAAAAAAATAACATCTGAAATGTAAATAAATTATCCAATAAAAAAGAATTACAAAAAAGATAAAGAAAATCCACAAAGTTCTGTGTCTTGGGACAGTCTGTAAGCCCAGCTAAACAGGAGAGTGAAGTAGAAAGGTCCAAAGATCAAGGTCTGTTTGTCCTACATAGAAAATATGCTTTAGTGCGCCAAAGAATTTTTCTGATTTATGATTAAAGAACTAATGTCCCAGTGTGAGTTTATTTTGTTGTTAGGGCAGAGGTAAAAACCAACAGCTTATGTTTCGAATATAACCCGCTGGATTTCTATAAAGTTCTACTGGATCAGTTATATCTCTTGTTTTCAGTACTGACCATGACTGTGCTTACACTACAGCAGTTGAGCAGTTGCTGCAGAGACCAAAGCCTCTAGTGTTTACTATGTGAATCTCTACTTTGAGCTGAAGTCTCTTTTTGAGCCAAAGGCTTAGACAACCAAGGAGTCCTTTTGCATGACGCAAAGATAGGACTTTTATGTAAGAGGAAAGGTGTCTAGGAAATGTCACATGTTTCCTTATCGTTTTCATTCACTTTGTCCATGATGTGTAGAACTGCAATTCTTGAAAACTTGCTTTACAATGACTAAAGTATTCAAAAGTGTCTTGCCTGACGTCTGAGTTATAGAGGGATTTAAAAGGAAAAATGAAAAGGTTTTGTATATGTTAAATCAAGAATTCAAATCTGCCTAATCAAATGCATCTGAGCCCTGCAGTATTTGGTTCAAAGTAAATCTGATGTGTTTATAAAAAGATAAAGATATATGGTATATATCCTATGGATGTGTGGTGAGGTATGGAGGAAGGCGGTGTCTCAGTGGCCCCATGCCAAGGCATCCCTTCCTCCTGAGGGATCAGCCACACACCTGACCTTTTTCTGTAGAATAGAGATTATTCAGGGCTTGGGGAGAGGAGTTAAAATGATAGTAGAGGCAAGGAGATTCAGAGAGAGGGAGAGAATAGAGATGTAGAGGCTGGCCATGAGCATGTGGAGACAGGGGGAAAGGAAGGGGGAGGGGCAAGCAGCCCCTTTTATAGTGGACCAGGCCTACCTGGCTGTTGACAAGTAACTGTGGGGAGGAGCATACCTGGCTGTTGTCCATGTGTGTGGAGTTTAGACAGAATCCAACAAAATCCTTCTTCTACTTTTATTTACTTTTTTTTTTTTTGCATAAGAAAGATTAAAGTGGTGGTCTGAATAATGTGGAAGACACTGAGTCTTTTTAGCAAATTGGTTTTATTCCCTTTGTTTAGAGTCATGTGATTTTTGTTTTTCTTTTTGTTGCCCAGTTACCTTCACCATTTTCTCAATTGTAACTTTAAAAATAGTTGACATTTATTAAAAATTATAAAGCAGTAATCTATTATGCTTCTTTTACTATGGATAATAGAGTCGATATTTTTTAGCTCTTTTCCATATAAATATACTAGAAGTGACTTTGAAAACTTGCTCTAGTACTTTCTTGAGTGTAAGATTTACTCTTATTCTTTCACTACCATATAATACCTTCATATAAAAGAAAACTCCTGTAGTCCATGCATATCAAGTTAATAGTTGAGACAAGCTGCCATTCATGGTCTGTCTTGTAGACAGGATTGCTGTGGAACTATTTTTCTTAGGTTGACATTATTTGATAAGAATAATATCACATGTGTGGTTCACTACAAAGCTTGCTATCTATTCCTGCCAGATGAAGAAAAGCAGAAATGTTTTGTTAAGTATGTATGGAAATTGTTGCGTGGCAGATAAGACCTCTTTGTGCTAAGTGAATAACTTGAAACAAGACAGTCTAATATAAATAGTATGCATCTGTGTTAAGCAAAAATTGCACTAATTAAAAGGTAAGAAGGTCTGAATATGAACCATGTGTGCATTTTGGAAATACAGATGATAGTCTTAGAATGCTTTCACCAATTTATCCATTGGGTAGAGTCTAATCATATTAGGAAAAATTCACTGTGCATAGAAGAAAGCCCACTTCACAAACAATCAATAAAGTCATACAATTGTTGTAACACAAATCCCTATGTCCTTTCAGGATGCTTTGTCATGTTGAGGTCTGAACAGGTGTTTAAAAAGGAAAGCAAAGATCTGGGATTCAGTGCTTTTCTGGAATACATGAAGTCCTGAATCTAATCCTCATTACCCTCTACAAAAATAAGTATAGTAACACACACCTATAATACAAGCACTGAAGATGTGGAAGCAAAAGAATCAGGTGCTCACAGTTGGTTACACAGAGAATTCACAGGCTGCCTGATGCACATGAGATCCTGTCGTAGAAAAGGAGAACATGCCTACACTATAGTTTAGGCTTATCACTAAATCAAATGTGACAGACTTCTGAACAGATTTAGTTGTGCACAAATAATGCTCTCAATAATAAACTCTTTTGAAGTACGACACAATTCAATGCCTCTGGGCACTGTCAATGGGTTTATTTTGATGTTTAAATTTTTTGTTAAAAATAGTAGTATCTAATGTAGATAGTTTGATCAGGAGATTCCTTGAGAACTATGAATTACAAACTACATAAAAAAATGCAGTTGATCTTTCAGTCAAGACTGCTGCCCTTTGCATGTCTCAGAGCCATGGTGAGTAGCTCTATTTCAGGAAACTGCTTCCGTAACAATTGTTTCTATCATGTTAGTCTCTCTCTCTCTCTCTCTCTCTCTCTCTCTCTCTCTCTCTCTCTCTCTCTCTCACACACACACACACACACACACTCTCTCTCTCACACACACATACACCACACGTTACACAGACACACAAATACTAGCACACCAAGTGAAAACTAAAAACAATAAAATATCTTGAAAATATTGCTTTTGTTGGAAATAATGATAAAGTTAATTTCAGACATAGGTAGCTAAGAAAGTAAAAGATATGTTTTATTTAATGAGAGACTAATATTGTATCTGTCTTAATTCTGACAGACTTTTGTATTTCAAAATAGAATAAGTCTTGATTAGGTCAATTAATCACACACACACACACACACACTTATCAGACATCAAATATAAGAACAATATTCAGATGAAATTTAAACTTGTATTTTAAAATGGATATTGAAACAAAATATAACTTGGAACTATTGAGATGGAATCATTGTGTATTGAGAAAGAATGGGTTTGGAGCTAGCTTGGGATACTTTGCAGTGAATATTAATTTCCTCTCCATATTCATATGATGAACTTTTCATCCTGGATTTATGGTACTAGGACTTTGGCTTTCTGTAAGTTGTTGGGACATAAAAACAAAGCTCTCTTGAGTAAAACTAGCACCTTTACAAATGTGTTCCCAAAAGATTTCTGCTGTTCTCTCAAATGAAGTTAGAGTGAAATGGTAGCTTTCTAGGGAGAGGGACCTCCACATTAGTGTTCAGATGAGGTACAAACTGAGGTACTTGGTGGTATTGTGGTAGGTAAATTTTAGCTTCCAGAACTATGCTTGAACTATGGGTCAGAGCATTTCTGTTGCTTATGACCAATGGGTCAAAGCTATTTAATGAAAACAGAGTCATTGGGACTAAGACAGTCTTTATCTAACTCTTGTTCCTAAATCTCCAAGTAATATTTCTAGTTCTTTACAAATCAGTATGAGTTTCAGTACATGTTTCTGGGACATGGCTGAATGAATACACATGCACCAAATAATTTTATAATTTCCCTAGGAATTCAGACATGTTCCTATGTATGTATTTCTTATAGCTATGATCATATTGCAATGGAAAGAACAATTGAATAGGGAATACTAAAGCAAAGTATGTTCTACATGATCCTTCTGTAAATTGGCTGGACTTTCCCATATCTTCTTATAGACAAATAGAAATATGTTGAATATATGTATATGTGTGTATAAAACATATATTGAAAAGATATATGTAAATTCATGAATACATTACAAATTTTTTTAACAAATTAAGGGTGCTAGAGAGAATACTTAATGGTTAAGAGCACTAGTTATTTTTCCAGAAAACTGTGGTTCAATTCTTAGTACACACACACACACACACACACACACACACACACACACACACACACAGGAGGACTCATAACCATTAACTCTAATTCTAGGGAATTCAGAAACCTCATGTAGTCTACATGGGAGTCAATTGATGCAGGTATGTTCATGCAGGCAATGCATTAATACACATAAAGTAATATTAAAATTGAATATTAAGTACTAAGTTGTTTTGCAGCTATTGAGATATTTAATTTATCATTTAGTTTGTAATCCAAAGTTTCCCTTTAGTAAAGTTGTAATGTTGAAATACCATTTTTCTTTAGAATAATCTTTCTTTACATATTATTTTAATATAATGAAAATTTAATATTAAAGTATGTTGTTGGGATTTGGAGATGTCTCTAATTGTTTAGCTTTTGCTTATTATTCCTACACATTTAATGTTGTTTTATTCCATGAGGAGAAAAGTGAACTATGAATACATATTTCATGCCATATATATATTTTTTTCACATCCTAGTCTGAGAGATTTTATTTAAAAATGCTCCTGAATTTTCACAAGGCTTTCTTAACACTTTGATGTCTATCCTCAATTTCTCCCAGCATTTTCAATCTAGAAGCACATTCCATGATGCATAAATTATTTGGTAATTTTCTAAACTATGTTTATCTCATCTCATTTGCAAATTTATTAATAAATTATTATACATAGCAAAGACCATCTATAGACATTGATCCTAGCAAGGCATGACAACATTTATTTCTTGACTCCCCATTTAATGTTGAGATTGTATTATCAATTTTAAATATAACATTTGCAAATGATACACCATCGTCAGTAATTTCCATTTCCCTAATCTGAGAAGGTAAACATATCATACACAAGCAACCTGGTTTCCTTTTTTGTGAATGTTTCATCTATACTCTTGAAATATTATTTCTTTGAGACCTTCTCTGCCTTCTCATTGATTTCTAGGTGTAAATTACATAATCTATAGACTAATATTTTAACAATAAAATGTTGCAATTATAATAATCTTTCAATCTGTGTATACAAACAGAGGATTTTTTTCAATCAGTATATAGCTCATGTATGTGACTGAAGGCCTGGACCTGCCAAGAAATGTAGGTTTCAGAAATCTATTGTAAGTGTTCAGTCCTGCCCTTATTCCTTGTTTGAGACAGAGTCTAAGATCACTACAACTGCTAGACTGGCTGGCCCATCAGCTTTAAGGGACTGTCTCTACCTTCTGCTAGGATTACAGGAGAGAGCTGTTTTACATAGTAAAACACAGATTTACATGTGTTTTAGACACCCCACTTCTCTCAAGCTGGTTCAGTAAATGCTCTACCCAATGAATCATCTCTCCAGCATTGTTTCCAGACTGAACAAGGGAGCCAGCGTGAGTATGGGTGTCATGGTCTAATGTTATGACACCTATGAGTGGATATTTCCTAACTCTCATAAGACACAGGCTACATAAACATTCCTTCATAATTGGTGCAGATGCTGAGATCCAGGTTCCTGAACCTGTAGATTCTTACTACAGTTCCGGCACCATGCCAGTCTGTTTCCTGTCTTGCTTATGGACTGACCCTCTAAAACTGTAGGCAAGTCCCCAATTAAATGCTTTCTTTCATAAGTCATGGTGTCCCTTCACAGCAATAGAACAGCAACTAACACAGTATTGAATAACCAATTATAGAACTCTTCCCTGGGAAGGGCTATTTCTCCCTCTTTCAGCATTCCTTAATTGTCTACTTTTCTGAGTTGAGCCCCAGGAGATTTCTCCCTTTCATGTAAGCATGTATTCTACTTGTGTTCTTCTTACTCAGGCCATAGTGTTCCATTATGAAATTATATACACAAGTAAAACTAAACAGACTAAGCAATAATCTAACAATAGCAATTAAAGGGAAAAAATCATGTATTTAAGAGAGAGGAAGGTATGTTTGTACAGTGGAGGGTTTGAATGGAGAAGTGGTAAGGGAAAAAATAGTGTGATGACATTTCAGTTATGAATAACTGAATAGAAATATTCAGGAAACTTTTACCTCAACTATTCATGTACTAAGTTTTTTGTCATTGTTAATAAATACACATTATTTTCCACATATAATATTTTTATTAATTGTTAGGGAATTTCATACAATGCACTCTGATCACACTTGCTTTCCATTCCTCCAAGGTCCACCCTCCTCCCTTATGGACCTCTTCCGATAGACTGTTTGGATTTGGGGGGGGGGAGTTAACAGAAACTTTCAATGTCTCGCACAGTTATGAGTCTGAAGTTATCTATACCACTGCAAAAGAAGCTTCCTTGCCCCAAGCAGTAGATTGTGTGCTTCATTTTTTTCAGGCTGTAGTAGCACAGATCACAGACATGGTTTCCAGTGGCATCAGAAACCACAGAAATCAACATAGCCTCTGATGGCACCACAGGCCACAGAAATCTTTCAAAGAGATTTAATCCAGAAACTGACCCATTCTTCATCTTGGGTACCTTGTGATGACCACAATGTTCAAAGCCTATGGGTAGCATTGCAGGCCTGTACTCTCTTGTTGCCCCATCCGCTGGGTCAAACAGCTTGAGCAACATGACTCCACACTGAGGGCTAGGTCAAGTGGCATCATTGTCCTATCATGTGAAAACAGGACAAGGCAGACCTGAGGATGGTCCTAGCCTCCCAATGCCATAGGCTGGGGGAGCAACCCTATTCCCAAATATCATGTACTTTTATCTGCTGCTCCGCCTGTTCTACCCCTCTCCACAGCATGCTTCTGAGCCATTCGGCCATCTTTCTTTTATTACTTAATTATTTTATTTATTTACATTACAAATTTGCCCCCTTCTTGTCCCCCCTTGCACAGTTCTTCCTACATTCACCCTCCCCTTCACCTGAGAGAAGATAGCCACCACAGACTCCTGCATCCTGTTCCCTGGGGCATCACATTCCTACAGGATTAGGCACATCCTCACTTCCTCTATCACTGAGGCCAGACAAGAGAATCCTCTGCTACATATATGCTGGTGGCTGAGTCTCTGGAAGCTCCCAGGGGTCAAGCCACTTTTTAAAATCAACTTTTCATTAGATCTGGCTTCTTTTAGTTGTTCCAGAGAGACTGTGCACTGTACTGGCTCATTCTCCATACCTGCTAAGCTTCTGTGGGTCTCTCAGTCTCCCCCTAAAGCATTAATATTAAATAATATAATATTATCATTAGACAATACATTATTATTAAGCAATACAACAACTATATTATGAATATATTTTAAAACAAATATAGCTATTTTATATAGCTCTTCAATTATATCCTAGAGAATTGAATATTCAGTGTTTTCTTCATTTTCCCTTTAAAGTACTCTTGTGTTAATATTCATGTTTTAATGCTAATATCACACATCCCAAAAAGTACAATGAGACATCAACTATGATTTTATTGACTTTTTGTAAGAGATTAAAATAAGTAAGTGAACTTACTTGGTTTTGAGTCTGTAGTTTTGTGTGCGTGTGTTTGTGTGTTTACTTGTATGCATGTTCAGGGCATGCACAGGAAAGCCTTGTAAATGTCCCACGAGCATCTATGAATACACACAGGACCATATGGTTTTAGGTATGAGAATTGGTTAGCCCAACAATTTGGAGTCTCAGGGTTTTCTTCTCATGTGTCTCCTCTTGCATTGTGAAGCATAAAACAAAGCACAAACATGAGACCATGGATAGCACATCTCTCCCATTTTCTTTCTCTTCTCACAAATATGAGTTTGAATCTTGGTAGTCTCAGAATAATCCAAATGGCAATTATCATTTTATGAATTTTACTAAATATAAAGTATAACAAGTTTAATATCTCTGGTATCCTTCATACTTTCCTGAATCAAACATACTCTACTATCGTTCTGCCAAAATACCTGATTATCACTTTCATTTTTCTTTTGAAAATGTAACATTTATTTATATTTTAAGTGCATGGGTGTTTTGCGTGCCTGCATGTCTTTGCGCCACATGAATGCAGTGTCTACAGCCACTGGAGGAACACAGCAGGTTCCCTTTGATCGATGTTGCAGATGGCTGAGGACAGCCACTTGCTGCAGGGCATTGAACTTCAGTTCAATGAGGAGTATTCAGTACTCAGAACTGTTGAGCCGCCTCTCCAGGCTCCTGCTTAAAGTTTTCTTAAGATATGTTTAAGCTTAAATAAATTGTACAAAAGACAAAAAGCATTCTGGCCTCCCAGTGTCTTACATTATGAAATGTTACTGTATCAAATGAATGAAGATGGAGAACAATTACATTGGTCTTTCGTAGATTTAGGTTGTTTCCTCTAAAATTGTTAACAGTGACTGTAACACAACTCCCGTCATTCCATAGACAGGATCTTAAATCACATGGCTAGAGCAATGCACCCTCACTGTGTCTGAGGTTTTTTTTTTTTTTTTTTTTTTTTTATACCTCTATTACCATCTCTACTCACAGACTTCACAAGGTAAAACTTAAAATGAAACAGTGAGGCTCTTGGAAGTCAGGCTTTTTGCCACACTGCCCTCAAGAAAGAAAGACATCTCCTGCATGTTGTGCGAAGTAGGTATCTCTATCACATGTAAATTCAATGTTATCAAATGACTTTTGTAATAAATGGTTAACAAAAATCAGGCAAATAACAGCATGAGGAATACCACGACAAAAGAGTCCCTCTCCTGTATGACAAGCCATGCTTCAAACACACATTTCTTAGATCTCCATGACTCTACCCATGGGAAAGTTTAGGCATGAATAACAGAAACAGTGCCTTTGAACTTGGGGAGGAAGTTGAACCTCGTTAGTTCTTTCTCTGCCACACAATCTAATCTAATTACATCTGTGTATGAAATCTCACTGCTCCATTAGGATATATAAAGCTTTGGATCAATGAACCTAACCAGAGCAAAAGGTTGCAAACCTGATCAGACCCAGTAGTGTGGAAGTACAGTGATTTTACTGTTTGTTGTGCATCTTGCTCCCTCTACTTTTTGAGTGACTTTTTGATAAATCTACCACATATTTATTGATATCTTTTGTTATTTTACAAGGATCTTAAAATTCATATCGGTTGTATATCACAATGGAATTTATCTTTTATTCCTTCTAAACTGACCTCTTCATTCCATTAAATTATTTTAAACTTAAACTTCTGCTGTGTTTCAGTCACATTCTTTTTTGAGTTTTGCTTTGTCATCATTTACATAGAAAATTACTAATCCATTTAGTTTCAAGTGTTTATTTAAAAAAAAAAACAAGTTTCAAATTTCAAACTTGTCTCTCATAATTATCTGAAATTGCCTTACTTTCATTTTATTAAATTATTTTATTTCCATTCCAAATGTTGCCCCCTTCCTGGTGCCCTCTCCCAGAGTTCTTTACACCATCCCCACTACTTTTTACCTCTGAGAGGATGCTTCCTGACCCAGCCTCACCCACCTTACCCTCCCCAGCATCAACCTTCCATGGGGCATCAAGTCTCTACAGAATTAGGCAGATCCTCTCCCAAGAGGCCAGATGAGGCAGTCCTCTGCTACACATGTGTGAGGGGGCATGGACAAGCCCATGTATGTATGCTTTTTTGTTGGTAGCACAGTCTCTGGGAGCTCACGGGGTCCAAGTTAGTTGACACTGCTGCTCTACCTATGGTGTTGCCTTCTGCTTCAGCTCCTTCAATCCTTTCTCTTCTATAGCATCTCTGACCTGAGTCCAATTGTTGACTGTAAGTATCTGCATCTGTCTCAGTAAGCTGCTGGTAGAGTCTCTAGGAGGACAGCCATGTCAGGCTCCTATCTGCAAACAAAACATGGTATTAGTAATAGTGTCAGGGTTTGGTACCCATGCATGGGATAAATCCCAACTTGTGCCTGGCATTGGAAGACCTTCAGTCTTGGCTTCATTTTGTTTCTGTATTTCCTTTAATGGGAACAATTCTGGGTCAAAAAATTTGAACATGTGTAGATAGCTCCATCTGTCCACTGAGGACCCTGTCTGTCAACTAGAGGTGGTCTCTTTAGATTCCATCTCCCCATTGTTGGGCATTTCAGCTAAGGTCATCCCCACTGAGTCCTGAAGTACTCTCACATCCCTGGTCTCTGGGACTTTCTAGAGGTTCCCCCACCCTTCACCCCCATCAGCTGCATATTTCCATGGTTTCTCCTGGCTCTCTAGGCTTCTCTCCTGCCCCCCCACATCTGATCCTGCTGCCTTTTCCCAACTGTACCACTCCTAGGCATATACTCAAAAGATGTTCCACCATAACATAAAGACAGGGGCTCCACAATGCAGCCTTATTCCAGAAACTGGAAACAACCTAGATATCCCGAAGCCAAAGAGTGGACCCAGAATATGTGGTTCATTTACACAAAGGAATACTACTCAGCTATTAAAAATTATGACATCATTAATTTTTCAGGCAAATGGTTGGAACTAAAAAATATAATCCTAAGTGAGGTAACACAGACTCAAAAGAACATGGATGGTATGTACCCACTGATATGTGCATATTAGCCAAAAGTACAGAATACCCATGATATAATTCACAAACTGTATGAAGTTTAACAAGTCCAAGTGAGGATTCTTTAATCCCACTTAGAACTGGGAACACAATAATTGCCTTACTTTCTTGTAGAAAGTTTTCTATTATAACATTAGGAAGTTAAGAACTGGCAGCAGTAGAACCTGCTGTAAACTACTGCAAATTAAGAGAAAGGTCAAATACCTGAAGTAATGTCTTGCTTGAGAGGCATTACCTGGTTAGACACAAAATATGCTTGTCTCATCAACCAATATAAGGAACCAATGACAGACCAACATAAAGATGTTACCAAAGTCATATGAGGTCAATCAGTGAGTTGTTGAAACATTTGGGGGAATTTCTACAGGAGTAGAGAGAGACAGCACAAGCTGAATCATCAAAACTCACCTTAACATGTGTGAGGACTCACAAAAGTGCATCTTTGGTGCTCACTGCTTGCTTGCAGCATCTCCTAAGACTGAGAATACCCTTTCTGCAAATGGCTGGTCTTACAGGGGGAGGGACTCTTTAAAAACTTGTGTCTGCTTTCATACATATGTGAATTTTGTTTAATTTCTGAGTTTTGTGAGTTTTCTCCCTGCTTCCTGGAGGGAAAATTTCAATTTAGAGGAAATACTGTACCTCTCATTGTTAGTAGGTGGTCAATAAGTCTACATAGCGAACTTTGAGCTACAACGAATGAGACAACGTTATCTCCAAAACCCACATGTTAATGATTGCATTTCTTTGGCTATTTCTCCTCCTAGGTGTGTATATAACAAAGAGTGAGAAAAATATGTGCAGACATATATTGATTTCATGCCACCCTAGCAGATATAATTTATTGATCCATATTTAAATATGTACTGTAGCATGAACCAATTTTTGACTCTTTTTAATTATATTAACACATTAGGAAGTTAGGCCTGCAAAATGAGGATAATATAATAAAGAGGTTTCCAGAGTTTTGATTGGATGCTGATTATTTTACATATCTTAGAAATACTTGAGCATGAGAAAAGATAGAAACATCACTCATTTTAAACAGCAGAAGAATTTTCGTATATTCAACTTTCTTAACCTAATCCACCATGCTCTTTTTCCTAAGCTTAGTGGTCACATGCTTTGTAGTCACATTTTTTAAATGTGTATCTTCATTTAGATACATTTAGTATGTATCATTTACATACATAAATTGATGAAATGTTGAGGGTGAAGCTAACTGAATTATTTTGTTCACTACTTGTGAACCTACTCTTTCCTGAAGGGAATTAGAGGAGGAGTGGATCTGGGGAAGAGAGGAGGTGTCAAAGGGGTAAACTGAGAGAAGTGGTGGGAGGGGAAACTCTGTCAGGATGCATTGTATGTGAGAAGAATAAATTTAAATAAAGAGAAAGAAATAGCTAATGTGGATAAAAATATATCCATTTGCTTGTTTAGTTTTCATCCCTATGCTTAATGCAGTAAACATAACATGAATTTGAACAATTATCCACAACCTTTGTGACAAAGAATGTCCTTTTTCATATGCCCATGTGTTCATGAATAAGTATATGTGCACGTATTTTTACTAAGTAAATATGAGTAGATATTGAGTTCCCTACCATGCACTTGCCAAGGTTCTAGAAAAGATAGATGCGGACAAGACAATTCAATCCTGACAACAATCCACTGAGTACTATCCCCCAAATTGTAAAGGATAAAACATACTCAACAGAGACAAATGGTGATTGCTAAACCAGAGATTCACACATAAATTCTCTAGCTATAAAAGCAGTAAGTTGTTTTGTTTTGTTCAATAATTTGTCAGGCATAATAGTCTAATAGAACTCTTGCTTGATGAGTTTAGTTGATGATCACACAGAAATGCCACCTCTATTTTTACCTATGTGAATACTTGTTTATTCCCTTACTTTCTATCATGTGTGTGAAAGCAATGGGTTGAAGAGTGAGTACTGAATTTGCTACGTTTCTCAGTCACATGGTACAACAATTTCTAGTCACCTTAGTCAATGTTATTCCTAGCTTATTTCAGGCTCACATGAAGTTGTCTCTGGTTTATACTAACAGTATGGAAAACTGAGTAGACTTTCAATGGTTACTACTAGAATAAGTATTAAGTTTCATGAAACTAATTTGGATTTTAATATCCTAATGAAGTGAAAAATAAATGAACTTTAAATTTTAAAAAAGTTATATCAACCTAATTTAAACCTTCTTTAAAGTTTAAGTTTACAATGGGCAGCATTGCTTGAGGTCATTGAATCCTAAGAAGCAGGCAGAAAGAACCAGAAACCCACCATTTAAATCAAAGTCTGCACTACCATAGCAATAACTTTATTTCTGCAATACTACACTGACCAGGACTTGCATTTTCTTACTTATAAAACTCATGACAAACTCCCTTGTGAGACCTGATGCTTTTGTAGAGACCTTAAAGACATAGCAGCCATTATATTCCAATTAAAAATCTGTAAGTATACATGGGGTTATGTCAAAAAAGGAGAAAGCTGTGTCTAGAGACACCCAAGTCATACCAGCTGGGAAAGTCTTCCAGTAAATTCAGCCTTGTTCTCAGAAGCTGAGCAACTGTCTGGTGTTCCTGGAGGGATGCCACACACATCTAAATCACCAAGCAATTTAAGCTTCATGCAATGTATTTGCTAGTGAGTGACAGTCATCTGTCCCCGGTGAAAGATGATCACAGCCAAACTTCTGTACTGCTTTTTATTTTGCAACTAACCCATTTGTCTGCGTACTTGAAGTGTGGGATGATGCTCTGAAAAACTACAGATGAAAACTCTGTGATCTTCCCAAACTAAGAGACATCTGTAACTTGTTTCTTTTGCATTATGGTGATGTACTGCATATCAAATATCTGTAGGACCTTTCTTTAATTGGTGCAGTTATAGACATGAAACACAACTCCTCTCTATCTGGTTACAAAAAAGATTTTCAGGCAATCAAAATAACACTGTCTTTTAATAGTTAAAACCACCAATAGTAGAAAATGAGTAATTTAAATAATTTTCATTAACAATTTTCCACATTCAGGAGATTATATATCATAACAAACTCATGCTCAGTTCTCATACTAAATGAGTTTTTTTATAAAAAAAAAATAATATTTTGAAGGTGGGGTTAAAGAAATGACCCTGGGATAAGAGAACTGGTAGCTCTTCAAGATGATGCAGGTTTGCTTTTCATTGCCAAATGGCAAGTCATAACTTCCTGTCTAGGTACAGACACCTCTTCTGGACTCCAGAGGTCGTGTAGGCATGTGATGTTGGTGCATATATCTACTTGAGAAAAAAAAACTTAGAAAAATGTTTTGAAGTCAGCGTGAAAGTGAAAAACCTTCTGTATTCTCATGAAAACTTTGATAACAATACTGTTTTATACCTAATAGAATTTTCTGGGTCAAAGTATTGTATGTGTTTTATGCCAAATGTTATCATGGTGTATTACATTTGTATGTTTACAAACATTATTTATGGTTGTTGTGCATGTCATTAAATCAGTTGTATTACTGGTAACTTTCTAGATTTCAGCATGGGCTCTTTAATATTTTGGCTTAGTTAAATTGTTCTGTCAACTACTAGCATATATGATAGATCTTTTTGCTGAAAAATCATTTTTATTTATCATCAACTTAATATAGTAAGTAGTTCTGCAGTTAGAACATAGTTTTTATGTTTGGAAACAGGTTTTATATGTGAGTTTGTAAAGTATATCTATTCATTTCCATATTGAATTCTTAATAGCAGAAAATAGTTCTCCAAACTGTGCAACTTAAACTATTAATGCCCTTGAGATTTCCAATCCACTCAAACTCCTGTTAACTTTTGCATGAATTGTTCATTTATATATGTTATTTTTAGAATCTGAGTCCTGAAATTCCGGGTAGGGCTGTGACTGAGCAGATACTTAATTTTTAAAGTTACTTTTTGTGAAATCACATCATTGTATTATTGAAGTGTTGTATGTAAGTCTTAGAATTGTTTGGATATTCTTCAGTTCCTTTTAATAGAACTTCCAGAAATTTGTCATACTGCTATTGCATATTTCCTTCCTTTCCCATTAGAGTTGTAAAATTATGTAAACAAAATTTCTGTTGAAAATTGTATTAGGTTTCACTTGTGAAAAAATTTCCACCTGTATTACAAGAATCTTTCTGTAGTTGTAATTGTATGACTTGATATTAGCTGAGAGTTCCTATAAAAAAACAATCCTAATAATTTAGGATTCAATATTTTTAATTATTATAGTCTTTTGTTTCTTTTTTATTTTTCTTTCTGTAGATTCTTGGTAATAGGATCACTATGTCCATCTGTTTCTTCTCCTTTAAGGTAGCACACATCTAGCAAATTATTTAATTTCTTTTTTGGTTGGAATTACTTGTCATTCTTTTTAAGTGAAGTTTTTTACATTTCTTATTCAACAAGCTTTTAAAACTATGATTATGTTCTGAATCTTAAGACCATTATTACTTCCTCCATCCAATTAAGAGTTTAATCTATTGTTAATACATGTTATGTTTTAGATAATGAATCTTGGAATCTTATTAAGTAGTATTTTCCTCCATCAAATTATTTTTATCCATTACTCTGTGAATAGAATTTAATTATATTACATGGCCTATTTTTTGTAACATTTGTAGACTCTGGAATAAGGCTGATTTATTATGTCTATTCTTAAAATAAAGTACAAATTTCATTTGCATGTAATTTATTTATATATTTGTTCTTTATGACCTTGTATGTACTATATATTTCAGGTATATATAGTTAATATGCAGCTGTCAAGATTTTCTAACTTAAAATTAAATTATATTTTTTTTCTTTATTTCATTCTGTCATCATTCGTATTTATATAGAATATATACTCTGAAAGATTTGTGAAACCCTATGGCTGATTCATAGTTTTGTGATTTGTTTTCTCATTACTATTCATTTTTCTTCCACTTTGTTTTTCCTGATTCTACTAGAATGTTCATGATATGTTGAACATCCAGATAAACAGTTTCATTTCAATTTACCTTATTCTATGTTTGATATAAGGTCTTGCTATGTATTTCATCTTGGCCTGGAACTATTATGTAGCCAAAAATATTGAGAAGATTACAATCATGTCCCCAGCCTCTTAAGTGCTAGGAGAACAGACACATGCCACCTAACTGATTCTCCTTATGTTATTTTTCAATGTAAATTTTCTTTTATGAATTTTGACCTTTTTCATTTTACATAAGTATTATTTTCTACAAGCACCTTGTACACTTTAATCAAGAAAATATGTTTTATACCCATTATTAAAAGTCATTTTAAACTAAAATAGTTTAAAATACCCTCTAGTGTACTTATTTTAAGAAATTGCTACTGTAAAAATTCATGTTACTCACTAGTATCCATATTAGAAATATTATTAAGATGCCTCAAGTGCCTAGTGGATTGCTTTTTTTCTCTTTCATTTTGTCTCTTTCCCTTTTATTTTGTTGTATAACAATAATACTAAGTGTGACATTTTATAAAGAAGGCACATATGCTGTCTGTTTTCTGACTGGCAAGTGATTGTACAAGTGTACAGTAAGATAGACTCAAATTTCCTAGAGGACGGCCATGTCTGAGCTATGTAAACATTTTCAAACAGGCAGTTTTACAAGTGTCGCTGTTTCATAGACTTTGCCATTGCTTGGTGTAGTGACATTTTAGAGGAAGATTCATTGTGGTCAGGAGATTTTCAATGTTTTAGACTATCAACTGATGATGCTTGACTTCGAATACTCTACACAGGGGAGTACTCACTCGTGCATATGGCCATGAAAATAGTAATTTAATCTGTAAGACATTACTAATGTTTCAGAAAGTTTCATGTCTTTCTTTACCACATAATCAACAAAGTGTCACTATCTTTTGTTGTATGCTATAAGTAAAGTTTCAAAATGAACTTAGACAAGTAATTTCCTATTGACAAATATTTTATTACTAATCACTTTCTATAAATAACTATTTGTAATTTTAATTGAAATACTTATTTCTCAATGCCCAGTCCATATAGAAAAAAATAAATAAGTAACTGACAAATAACAAAACACATATGGGACATACAAACTGTATAGTTTCTACAGAATAGTCTGTAATAATATAATAAATGATTGACAAACACTGAAATCTGTTATAAGCATGTGGGCTCCACAGTCTCTGTAGCATAATCAATTGTAATATAGTAAAATATAATAAATTATTGGCAGTGTAATATATACAAAGCATATGGACTGTGTAGTCTCCAAAGCAGAATCTTTTGGAATATAATAAAGCATAATAAATGATTGGCAGATAGTGAAATATACAAGAAACATATGGACTGTGCAGTGTCTGAGACAGAGTCTTTTGCAATATACTAAAATATAATAAAAAATTTAGAGATAGTGAAAGACATAGGGAGCATATGGCCTGGATAATGTCTGGAGCAGACCCTAATTTAGCATTGACAGTCTTTTTGAGCATTGTTTTATAGTAGGCTCTTGAACTATAGAAATAGCCTAGAAGAACAATTTTTAAAGTCTCGCTAGCCTGGCTCTGTTCCATCCCCATGGTGTTCCAACCTTACCAGGTCAACCCATAAGTGTGTCACAATGGTGACTCAACAGTGATGTGACTGTACATAGCCTCATAGTGTTAAAGCATCATATGAAAATGTTATCTGTTTCTGACTTGATGCAATGAAGTTTTAAGGGACAATTACCTTTTATTTTAAGGCCTCACACTGTAATAAAATATATACAAATTGATCTTATAAATAATATATGGGACTGTTAGAAAATATGGAAAATAAAGAGATGCTCAAGAAAAATTACAAAATGATAATAATTGAAACACTGATAGGTGGTGTACTTTCATTAAATATAAACAAGTTGAAGATACTATATAAATGAGTGAAAATTTTATCTAACAATGCTTAATAAATGCAAATTCTCATCTAAGAACTGTTGTATATGTTATTGACGAAAGAGAAAAACAATAAAAAAAACCTCTCCCTATCCACATCTAATTTTTTTCTAATGAGATAGAAAAATAGCACATGAATGAAAAGTAAGGACTCAGTGGAAAGATAAAAGGAAAGAGGGAATAGGAAGGCACAGATCCACCTAGAACCATCATTGCCCTCAATAGGGATATAATTGTGAGTTAATAGTAAATACAAGTTTAAAAATAAACAGAGTAATTTGTTTGAAGTTCTTGATTATATTTCCCTGATATGGAAGAAATCACCTCTGGCTTTCTATGGCTGTAGCATAGGGACACACTGCCTTTTCTCAGCACAGGACCTCAACCCAACTCCAGCTGTGGTTTTCTTTAAGTGAGCAAAAATCAGATCATTAAGTCATTGTCATTTGTCTCAGAGCATTTGTGTTGCTATAACAATATACTTTTAAACGGATAGTTTATAAACAATAAAGACTTACTGCTTATGGCTCTAAAGCCTTGGAAGTGCATCCTAAAGAGACCAGTGGCTTCAGGGTTTAGTGAAGGCTTCATGGGTGGTGTTTCAATTGTGTCATTATGTGGTGGTAGATACAAGTGCACATACTTAAATGCAGAAGCAGCAGCCTGATTTATGAGGAATGCCAGAATTACTTACCAACAGTCTTAGTCCTCAATATGATTGTGGGTATCAGTTTCAACATAAATAGGGGAGTATAGGTGCAACATAATTAGCCCATATCATTGCACACTTTTCAGAGATTTCTACCTAAAATTCTAGAGTGTTTTATCCATTTACTTCATCTCTTTTGCCTTACTCATCACTGGAAAATACTTATAAGAAAAATCGAAAAATCAGCAACAAATGCCAGGTTCATTCTTCTACATAGCACTTTTTTTGGGTGTTAGGCTTATACATACTAAATGCCCAAGTGGCTCTCTGATTCCTTTAATCAGTTATTCTCTCCCCCCCCCCCCCATCTCTGTATATGTGTGTATGTGTGTGTGCTTGTGTGTGTGTGTGTGTGTGTGTGTGTGTCTGTGTTGTGCATGTGTGTATGTGCATATTCACACATGCTTTCTCAACACATCTTTGTGGGTGCACATGACCATGGGTATAACATAAATATGGAGGTCCAAGGTTGATGTCAGGGATCACCGGCGATCACTCTACCATCTCATTTAATGATTCAAGGTCTCTTAGTTAAACCTAGAGATGGCCAGTGAGGACAAACTACTGTTCCCAGCTAGTTTACTATTGGGATCCATTTTCTCTGCCTTCAGAAGGTGGAATTTCAGGTGGACCACCATACCCACCCATCGTTTACATGAATTATAAAGATCTGAATTCTGATCCTCAAGATTGTATGACAACTACTATAACCACCTAGCCTTCTCCTAGTCCTATCCAGTCTTCTCTAAACTTTACATCATCACAGCGTGACAAAAGACAGTCTTACTAAAATGAGGTGAGAGTAAACATAGGGACTCAAGGATCTGAATTACTTTCATGCAGCTACTCCCTCACTTCACAGCTCTCTGCACCTGATAGCCACCACCTGGGACTCTTCAGCTGTGTGCTGCTTAATGGAAGCATGTACTATTTAGTTCTAAAGAGCGTTACTTTCTTTATTCTCTCATTATTAAGCCAGATTCTACTCTCTTACTCTTTTCAATATGCTGTCTTCTCCAAAACGGCATACTTGCTTCTTTTGTCAGTCTTATGAGGAAAAAGTGAATTTATGTGGCTGGAGGGATGGCTCAACAGTTAAGAGTGCTTCATGTTCTCCGCCACCCATATTCAGTTTCTAGCACCTACATTAGGCAGCTCATGGATGCCTGAAACTCTACCTCAAGAGGACCTAACACCCTCCTCTGGATTCCACTGACACCCAAACTCACCTCCATATTGTAACATTCAAATACACTTTGGTACACATGACTGAAAATAAAATCTAAACAAAAAGAAAAGAAAAAGAAGGACCTACTAGTTCAACTACAGAATATTTCAAACAGGCTTAGCCTTTGAAGAGTATGTAAGAAGAGGAAATAGATACTGGCTCTGATCAGTTGACAAGTCTTCATTTATCAATAATTCTATTACCAGAAAGGGGACTTGACTATAAACTCTGCCTCGATTTTCAATTGTGCCAGTGTAGACAACACAGACCTGGACTCCTTGTTCCTACTACCTATGATTCTAAAGACAGCGTATGGAAACCTTTAGTCAGCCATCAAATTCTCCAGGCAGTTTAGCTGATCCATGGTCTACAGTGCTGTTTTTGCTACAATATCTATCAGTTCAGAAGCAGCCTTTCAGGGTAGACATTTCTACAATTTGCATTTATCACTGTTGTCTCAATCTGTCAACCTGAGTTTGTTGTCTTTCTGTGAGTTTGAACTTTCATATATGGCCAGCGTTCTTGAAAATAATTGTGTCCATTTGAATTGTCTACCATGATTAAATTCACTATTCTTCTTCCAAGAACTTGTCAAATATCTAATTCAGTGGTGACCTCACTTCCCATTCTTACCATGATTATAAATGTATTATCTCTAAACCCTCTTATTTTCCTGTCAAATAAATTTGGAGAGGAAAAGAAATCAAATTTGTACACATTTTGCATCTTAAAATGCTGCATACAATATTTCAGGCAAATCAACTCATGTGTTTACTAAATGCTTATAAATGACTCTTTTATCTAAGGATCAGTGTGGAGGTTATGCTTGCTGCTTCAAGTTTCTTTGTCTTCATAGGCAGCAAAATTTATATTACTGCACTATAAAATAAAAAATCATAAATTCTAGCTTAAAATAGGAAATTGTTCAATACCCTTTACAGTGTAATTCATTCAACCTTTCTTACACTAACTGGATCATCACATTTTAAATATAAACCAGTCTATTTCAGAGTGTTTTACACCATTTATATTTTTGTCTTATGTTATATTACATTGATTCAATTACTGCAGGTTTATAATGCATATGTCATGGTTCAGACTGCTTGGGTTAATGCTTCAGTATCTTTCTCATACGTAACTTTGCTATAATGCTTCCACTGGGAGTATTCAGTCAGTTACTACAGGAATCAGTGCTAACGCACCACCACCTGACACCAGTTTGTCTTCCCTGCCCATCACTCTCTGTTGCCAGCCTGGTCACTGTTATTTCTTTATACATAATGTTATTGAGCAGCTAAATCTTCTAAGTTCAGACACCATTTTAGAGAGCCTGACCTAAGTTTGAACTCAGGTAAACTAACAGGCTGGTATGTAACATTAGTTTCTAAGTTGCCCCCCAACAAAATCAAGCCAAGCTCCAGTCTCTAGGCTAATTAATCCCCAACAAGACCAGCATCTTCAGGTTACACCCTCCACAAGACCAGCATCTCCAGGTTATTACCCTAACAGATCTTCAACCCCAAGTTACAAGCTCACCCCCTACCTGATGACTACCAATGCAGAGGGGAGCCAAACTTAAGTTTATGATATGACTCCCAGCACCAGTCAATTATGTTAAAGGCCACAGTAGCTTTCCAGTTAGATGCTTTCACATTCACCCCCTGCTTGCTGCTTACTATAAAGCCTAGCCCAGATAGATATTCAGGGTTCTTCCACCACCAAAACCATCTCGCGTAATGGTGGTGCATTGAGGGGGCCCGAGATAGCTCAAACAGAATTAAGACCCTACTGTGAGTTCCGTCAGATTGACTCCTGTCTGTTTTGTTGGGGGGCGGATCACTAACATTTTCCTGGCACTGCATTATAAACTCATTCTAGAAATATATTACCTGCTAGTTTTCTGTTTCTTTCCAGATATTTAAAGAATACATATCTTCCCAAATACTGAAAGATTTCACAGAGAAAATGAAGATTCATCATAGAAACATCATTTGTTAAATAAAAAGAGTTCAACCTATAAAATAAAGAGAAAAGGGTGCCCCAAATGTTTCCAGATGTTGCTGATCTGCTGGTTGGATCCTCTGTGTTGTGAGTAAGCAAAGGGCACTAGAGATCATTAAACACATAATATACTTCAATCAGTGCACTGACTGCAATTGACAGCTCCTATGAGCCACATCATCTAGAAGTCTCTGGGCCTTTCTCTGTATTTGTGCAAACAGAATTTTTTATGAATTGAAACCCTGGGAATGAATGGCAGGCAGAAGCAGCATTCAATTGAAAATGATGAGTGTAAAATCATTAAACTAGAGGCATTTAATCGTCAATTGAGGAAAAAGTATAAGGCAGTTGTGGCTGGATTATGAGGCTTATTGTTTGCTGTCCACGGAAGTAGCTTGTTTTTCTTAATACTGGTACTGAGAATTTCTGAGGTCAGATGTTTGCGCAGTCTAATTCTTGCTTCAGTTTTAAACCAGTTCTCTAAACAGCAAAAAATTAGAATGTTAGGACTATCATTATTTTGTTTGTTATTTAAAATGAGAGGAAAAAAATACTAATAAGATTTTAATGTGTGATTAATACAATGATAAATTTCCACTCTGAGAAATTTAAAGTGTCATAATTAGGGTAGAAAGACTGCTCAGCCATTAAAAGCACTTAGTGTTCTTCCAGGAGACAAAAGTATAGAGGGTACATGGAAGATCGAGAAAAATCTATTGGTTGTTTTTGTTTGGGTTTGTTTTGTTGTTGGTTGTTTTTTTCTCACTTTCACTCCTGGTTGGTGAGAGTACCCATACTGTTGTTGCCACTACTCTGCTGCTGACACTCTGATATCAGAATTCAGATTTTTGGCTCTGAAATGTAGACTGAGGAACACTGGCTCTCCAAAAATCCTACGAGATTTCAAAGTGAAATTGGAACTCCTAAGAAATCTACCCTTGAAGATGGAATAAATGGCAGGTCCTCAGCATCTCCAATGTGAACTGGGACTTTCCAAACTATATCATTATAGATAACGTGATAAACATGCACTTCAAATATGTTCATTCTATCAGTTCTTTTTTTTTCTAATGCACCATGAATAATACAGATAGAAATTATGCCATAGCTTTTTTCCTATCAGATATATACAATGAGTAGAAAGTATTGGAGAATCTGTTACTTTCCTTTCTCTCTGGTCAAGTCATAACTATCTTAGATCATGATTTAAAAGTTTATAAGAAATTCAGGCATTCCAAGAATGTTCCGTATGGAAAAGAACACAATTCTACTTTTCTTTAAAATTTTTCTTATGACAGAAGGTGCTTCAGGATATAAAGCCTAGCATATCAGAAAGAGTAAGACCAAGAAATCTACTGTGTGATTATATCTTTTAGAAATGAAGAGAACTTTCAACCATGATTGCTCAACAATATGGCTGCTGAAATAAGACTTCAAGGACTTATTTCAACAAGGACTCCTCCAACAGACATTCCAATGTGGATAGGGGAAGTCTCCCAGGGCCCAACCCTAGATAGAGATCTACAGATGACTAAGAAAGGCTGAGAGAAGGATAATTAGCCTTATCCAAGGTTAAGTCCCCTAATTAATAATTAAGTCCCTTAATTAATAATTAAGTCCCCTAATCAGTTCTCCTATACCAAGTTGTCAGCCTGTTAATTATATACATATGAGCAGCACTAACAGATCCTTCATGATATATATATATCATATATATATATCATATATATCATATATATGTATATATATACACATATATGTATATATATACATATATATATATCCAGCCAGTTTCCTTTGATGAACCTTCCTAATATTTCTCTCATTTTATGCATTTACTAAATAACAGATGGATATGTTGCTTTTTCTCATTCTCCCTCAGTTACCCCATGTATTAATAAAGAATCACATATTGTTTACAGGCCTGTTGAGTATATTAAATAAAATCAACCTTAGAAGGTGATGTTGACCAAGACACTACTTTTGAACGTACATGCTCAGTTAGTTAGTGTCTATTCATCTGTCATATCCAAGGTGAAAACACTGATACTTTATTGTAACAGTAAATGTTATTAATTAAAGGATTTCACTATGGCATGAGTATGCTGAAATCCATGTTCTTATTGACTGAAAGTGTCTTTTTATTTGTATTATTACATCTTGATTGGACTATTTATTCCATTATTGTTTATATTTAGGAGGTCTGTATATATTCTAAATTGTTACACCTATTGGATGAATATATGGCAATTATTTTCTACTATTCTATGTGGCATCTCTAAAAATAAGTTGTTAGAGTGGCTCCTGATTTAGCATTTCTTTCTTTCTTTCTTTCTTTCTTTCTTTTTTTTTTTTTTTTTTTTTTTTTTTTTTTTTGAGACAGGATTTCTCTGTGTAGTTCTGGCTGTCCTGGAACTCACTCTGTAGACCAGGCTGGCCTCAAACTCAGAAATCCGCCTGCCTCTGCCTCCCAAGTGCTAAGCCACCACTGCCCGGCAATTTAGCATTTCTTAATTTTGTTTTTGCATTTAAATCATAGTTTTATTCATTCTTTGAAATTTTGATACATATACAAAATATACCTTGATTATTTATACGACCACACCTTCCTGTTAACTCGCCTCTTTCCAGAATTCATACATTATTTGTTCTTTTTAAATTTATAACTCTCTGAGTTTAGCTAATGCTGTACATATGTGCATGATGCAAAGTCTATCCACTGCGGCATGGGTACCCTACCATTGGTCACTACTCCAAGTAACCCTACTAACTCTTACCAACAAATATCAATAGCTGCTTTGCAAGGAGTTACCACCCCTTATCTTAGGGGCCCTTCACCACTGATATTGGGATGTTGATTGTGTGTTTGTTCTAGGCATGATATCTCACTATTAAGCTCTACCATCCATGAAACTTGCCATGTAGACAAGGCTGGTCATGAACTCACAAAACATACATATATGTCTGTCTCAGAAACATGAATGTTGAGATTAAAGCTTTCCACCATCATAGTCATGTCCATGTTGGAACTTTTAACTAGCTTGATCATGAGCAGACATTTGGCAAGTGGCCACTATTTCTGGGAGCTCATACAGAAAACAGCTACGTCATTCCTAGAGGGCAGCTGTCAGGGCCAGCCTTGCTTATACACTGAAGGCTTAAAATCAGCCATAGGCCTAAGTCAGCCTGCTAGCACAAAGTCTTGGTCTCTGTGGAAAAACACTGAACAGATGGCTATAAGATCTTGCAAACAACTCTCAGATCATATGCACCTTAACAAAAAGGAAAGTCAAAGTGTGAATACTTCAATCCCACTTAGAAGGGGGAACAAAATAATCATGGGAGGCAGAGGGAGGAACCTGAGTAGGAGAGAAGACAGGGAGGGAAAAGGGGCAGGATCAGGTATTGGAGGATATAGGAGAGAAGCTCAGAGGACCAGGAAAATGAATAGAAATATTTATCAGTGTGGGTGAGGCCTGGAAGAAACCTCTAGAAAGTCCCAGACACCAGGTATGTTAGAGGCTGTGAGAACCCAATGGGGATATACTTAGCCAAAATGCCCAACTGTCGCAAAGGCCATCCAGACACTGGCACAACTTGGGATCCTTCCCATGTGCAGGCAACAAATTCTGACACTATCATTGATGCCATACTGTGCTTGCAGAGAGGACCTAGCATGGCTGTCTTCTAAGAGAACAGCAGCTGACTGAGACAAATGCAGGTACTTATAGCCAACCATTGGACTGAGGTCAGGGACCCCTATGGAAGAGTTAAAGGAAGGTCTGAAAAGGGTGAAAAAGCAACCCCAAAGGAAGAATAACAGTATCTCCTAACCTGGAGTCCTCAGACCTCATGGAGACTAAGCCACCAACCAAAGAGTATACATAGACTGGTCCATGGTCCCCTGCTACATATGTAGCAGAGGACTGTCTTGTCTGGCCTCAGTGAGAAAGGTTGTGCTTAATCCTGTAGAAACTTGATGGGGAGTTGGGAATTGTCAGGCTGGTGGGGAACACCTTCGCAGAAGAAATGGGAAGGAGAGATAGTGTGAAGAAGTAGTAGAGGCAGAGGGACCAGGAAGAAGAACAACATTTGGAATGTAAATAAATAAAATAACTAATAAGAAAGGAAAAAAATAAGGTCTAGAACATATGCAAGTGCATACACAACTTATTCTGAGAAAAGCACAGTCCAATTATGCCAAAAAGCCAGACACATGAGTTTCCTACCCTCTGACTTCCTGTAACCTTTCCTTCTTCCACCTCAACAACTCAGCTCCCCAACTAAACATATCTGCTTGTTAGTCCTTGAACGTATTAAGCATAGTTGGGCCATAGGCATTTCTGTTGGTTCCCCTGTGGCTTACATATAATCTTTCACATATTGTCCCCAAATGACTTGCTCCTTAAGCTTCTCAGAAATTTACTCAGTTGTATCCTTCTCAATGAGGCATTTAAATGTTCCCTTAACCTTAAAACAGCAACCTACTAAACTTCCCGTCTTGTTCGTAAACTTTTACGCTGACTTATTTTTTATTCTACCCTTGCTAAGTATGTTTAAATAATTATGACTATATATCATTAGATTTTATACACCAGGCCATTTGGAATTTTCGTCTACTTACTATAACACATCTAAGGACCTAAGATTTCCCCCAGATAATTCATATGATAAATATTGTGAGGATTGTTTAAGATACTGCTGAATGAGGTGCTTTTGTAAGTTCCATATGTTCTTCATTGTCATAGATCCTGAACCAATTCTTCAAGAATGGAAGTAGGGCATAGAGCAGAGGACATGGCTCAATAGGTAAAGAAAACTGTCTCAAGGCATCACAGTCTGTGTTCAACCTCCAGATCCCAAAATGTGTAGAGAACTTACTCCCACAAGGACATGTGCACATACACATACACATACACATGCATGCACGCACATGCACACACACCACTAAAGATCTACTCTTCATTCATTTTAAAAATTTTATCTATTTGAAAACACAAGAAGCAGATTTTTGCATTGAAGGGAAGATGGAGGCAGAGTATCTGGACTTTGACTGCAGCAGGTTTTCCTTACGTTCTCTGACTCTTCAAGGGCACCAACATCTCCAAGCTTCATATTCTCATTCTCACACTATTTCTTTAGAATAAAACTTTTTGATTCCTAAGGATAACAAAGTGGTTTTGCAGTTAGAATTACTACCATCTGCCTTCATTTATATCTCTTCTCAGTGGGATTTTTATGTAACATAGAAATAATACCAGTGTAGAAAAGTTTCAAATGATATAATTATTCTTTCAAGCCTTCCAGACTTGCAATGACTGATTCTGTGAGCTAGATGGGTCTGACTGATGTCCTTCTCAACTGAGTCTTGTCTCCAAAGGGTAAGAATCTATTGACATTAAAAAATAACTTCTGCCTTATTACTGTTCACTGAAAACTATTGTGTTCCTCATAAAAGCTTATACAATGATACGAACTAGAGGCATTTGGGAAGAAAGAACCCTGATTGAATCAAACAACCCTGAGACTCTATCTCACACCAGTAAGAAGGGCTAAGATCAAAAACTCAGGTGATAGTAGATGCTGGCGAGGATATGGAGAAAGAGGAATACTCCTCCATTGTTGGTGGGATTGTAAGCTGTACAACCACTCTAGAAATAAGTCTGGTGGTTTCTCAGAAAATTGGACACAGTATTACTTGAGGACCCAGCTATATCTTTCCTGGGCATATACCCAGAAGATGCTCCAACATATAACAAGGACACATACTCCATTAAATTCATAACAGCCTTATTTATAAAAGCCAGAGGCTGGAAAGAACCCAGATATCTTTCAACAAAGGAATGGATACAGAAAATGTGGTACATTTACACAATGGAGTATTACTCAGCTATTAAAAACAATGAATTCCAGAAATTCTTAGGCAAATGGATGGAACTAGAAAATACCATCCTGAGTGAGGTAACCCAACCACAAAAGAACACACATGGTATGCACTCACTGACAATTGGATATTAGCCCAAAATCTCACAATACCTAAGATACAACTCATAGACCACATGAAGCTCAAGAAGAAGGAAGACCAAAGTGTGGGTGCTTCAGTCCTTCTTAAAGGGGGAACAAAAAACTCACAGGAGGAAATATGGAGACAAAGTGTGAAGCAGAGACTGAAGGAAAGGCCATATAGAGACTACCCCACCTGGAGATCCATCCCATCTACAGTCACAAAGTCTTGACACTATTGTGGATGCCAAGAAGTGAATGATGACAGGAGTTTGATATAGCTCTCTCCTGATAGGCTCTGCCAGAGCTTGACAAATACAGAGGCAGTTGCTTGAAACCAACCTCTGGACTGAGTATTGGGTCCCCAATGGAGGAGTTAGAGAAAGGACTGAAGGAGCTGAAGGGGTTTGTAACCCCATAGCATGATCAAGAATATCAACCAACCAGACCCCTGAGAGCTCCCAGGAACTAAACCACCAACCAAAAATACACATGGAGGGACCCATGGCTCCAGCCGCATATGAAGCAGAGGATGGCCTTGTTGGGTATCAATGGAAGGAGAGGTCCTTAGTACTGTGAAGGCTTCATGCCCCAGTGTAGGGGAATGCCAGGGTGGATAGTGAGTGGTAAAGGAGAACCCTCATAGAAGCAGGGGGGAGGGGGATGGGATATGGGGGTTTCCTGGGAGGTAAACCAGGAAAGGGGATAACATTTGAAATATAAATAAAGAAAATATCCAATATATAAAGGAAGGAAGGAAGGAAGGAAGGAAGGAAGGAAGGAAGGAAGGAAGGAAGGAAAGATGTCTCTGTCATATTGCTTGTAGGTCAGTCTGTGAGACAACTTTTTAACTTTTTATTAGTGGTTGATATAGGAGATACTACTACCCAACTGTGGGCTGTTACCCAAGGAAAGTTGCCCATGGGTTATATAATATAGCAATCTGACTGAGCCACGGTACAGCAAGCCAGGATATGTCATTCCTCTTTGATCTCTGCTTCAGTTCCTGACTACAGATTCTTGCTTGAGCTTCTGTCTGGCCTCCTCAATAGACTGTGATGTGGAAGTGTAAGTCAAGTTATCCCTTTCCTCCTCGTGTTCCTTTTGGTCATGTTGTTTTAACACAGCAATAGGAAGCAAACTAGGAAACATATCAAAGAGAAGATTCTGGCTTTTTGAGACTCAGCATGTTCTTAGTTCTCACTAGCATTCACTATTTTGTGATCATTCATGTATGCAATATAACATATAAACCCGCATATAAAAACATAAACCTCAACAGAGAAAAGAAAAGATTCTTCCAAAAACACCACATAGAACTCCAATAGTAAAATTAGATGGCAGACTACAGTTCTGAGGTATTATCAGTAGTGATAACTGTCAACAGAACAGAGAATGTTTGATTGACTTGATGAATGACATCAATAGGTAGCATGATAACGTATATGAGAAACAGAAAAGGCTAGATTCAATTAAGTCTACAAAAATGGATACCAAGGAAAGTGATAGATAATTCCGCCTTGGTTGTAGGAAGAAGTGATTCAATACCATTTTTTTTTTCAAAGCTCAGAGAACTATACATCAAGAGTATTGTAGTGTGTGAAGTTAACTGGAAAACAAAGAAAAAGGAATTATTAAAATTTTCCATTTGCTTTGATGAAAAAAAATAATAACAACTTGTAAACAAAATGATGTCGTGATGAATAAATCAGGCTTCTCAGAACATTACCCAAAACATTAAGTTCCTTTCTTTTTCTAACACATTGATGGTCTATACGTATATCATGCGCCCCAAGGATGACATTTTAATTAATTTTACCCCCTTATTTTGTTTCTGAGGGTTTTTTTTTTTTTTTTTGAGAATTCGAAGAATCATGATATTTTGCAGGACAGCTTTTTGTGAGAACAAGTACTATTAAGGAAAAGTAATGAATGGTTACTTTTCTGCTGTCTTAAGCAGTTGCAAGAAGATTCTCCTCCATTCTGAATTCAGGGCTGACGTGGAAACTGACTCATTTAAGCTAATGCTACATTGTGCTAGTTTTTATTTAGTTTTGTCTCCAGAGATTCCAACCTAAACTGTGAGAGCATCAGCATCTAGCGTCTTTCTAGCTACAAAATAAAATCGCTTGTGGATGCTTGTTGCCCCCATCCTACAATGTGACAACTTCCCTAAATTCCAAGCCATCTACAAATGCAAATCCTTGAAAACCTAATTAGAACTAGAAATTATGCCACGTTGATCTCAATTATGAAAGGTAAAACTTTAATCAGACTTCGAAACTAACCAGAAAATGAGGCCCAGTGAACTTAGTAATCTCTCAATTTACGAAGGAAGATGGAGATTTATCACTCATAGCACTGTTTCTAATTGTGGATAAACGTTTGCGGTGAGGGGGAAATAAGGACACTCATTGGTCCTTAGGTTTTGTTTTGTCCTGGAGCCTCTTTTGTCAGGGAGGCAGTCAGTACAGGAAACTTGTGCCTCATCTTTAAGCAGACCCTGCTCTCTGCATTCAGAACACCATCCTGTTTTCCTTACCAAGTGAACTCAATATTTGGATGGATCACCAGCCAGCTGACACAAAGAAAACGTTTCCAGTCCTCCTTTACCTAATTATGGATGACTGGAGTCAATTGTTATCTCTTAAGACTGGAGTCCAACTGAATTTTCTCTGGAAAGGGTTTCATGAGTGAATGTTGTGCACTTAGCTTGCTCATCTTCCTTCTGACAATGGAGGAAGAGGGTGACTAACTAGAATGTAAAGAGGTAGCAAAGACTGGAGATGAAGCTCTTGAAGCCAGCAAAACAACATCAAATATAACACAGTTCAAGGGCTCAGGAGATTGTTTAGTGATTAAAAGTGTTTGCCATTCTTCCAGAGGATCTACATTTGATTCCCAGAACCTACATATCCTGTCATAATCCCCTGTAACTATAGATCCAGAAGATCCAGTTCTGTCTTCCATCCACATACATAAGATATACATGCATATGTGTGAGAATAAATATACATACATACACATAAATTTTTAGAAAGCAACTTGTTTCCTGTAAAAGGCCATTTGGCAAATATAGTTTTTGGTATCACATCAAACTTTGCATGAACTACTCAAGCCTGTTCTATAATGTCTGTGTCAGAATAGAGAGTTACTGAATGAATGTGAATGGCTGGTCACCAACACAACTTCATGTACACACACAAGGAACTGTGAAAATTGGATTAAGTAGCTAGACAGAAACAAAAGGAGAATGACCTATAATCTCCAAATTACCTGAACATTTTAATGAAAGAAACATAAATTTATCTCTGTAACACTTTTTTTTCAAATGTTTTCTAATATATTTGCCCACAGTAAAACCTAAGAATGGAAAGTATTCAGTCACTGTGCAAAATATTAGTAGGGCCCCAAATGGAAGAATATAGACTAAGACAGCATTCTCTCTCCTGGATACACACTCCCAAAGAACTGCAAAGTGACAATAAATTGAATAGTGTAAGAGGATGCATACATTGATGCCAATCAATGAATAAATACATAAATGTGGTATGATATATATGTCTGTATACTGCAATATTATTCAGCCACTAAACAAACTAAGTATTTTATTGACTTATGTTACCTGAATTGGTTATAAAGAAATATATTAAATAAAAGAAACTATTCTCTGAAGCTCACAACTTGTGTATGAATAATCAAGATAAGTAAATTCCTAGAAACAGAAAATTGACTGGAAGTTTTAAGTCACTAAAGAGAGCAGGAAATAAAGTCTTTTATTTTGGAGTGATGGATATGTGGAGTCAGATATAACCACTGGATACTAATTCAAATTCACTGACTGATACTGTTTTTTTTTAAAGTTTTTAATTTTTGTTTTGTTTTTTATTTTAAAATAGTTAACATTTTTCATTTTTATTTTATTGCAAGTAGATTCTTCTCTTATGTGATACATTCCAACCACAGTGAATTTCTATCCATGAAAAGTAGATGTCAACATTGGGTAATGACTCTCACATAATCTAATCTATTTACCTGGCCTGCATTTTGAAAAATGTGGAGGTGTTCTCATTGCCATGATTAGATACCTGACAAGAAAGAACTTAAGAGGAAATAATTTGTCTAAGAAGGGAAGGACTTGGAGTTAGGGAGTGAAGGAGTTGGTCCCACTGAATCTCTAGCCAGGAAGCAACGCCAGGACAGGAAGTGGATCTCAAGACTTGTCTCTGGGACCTCCTTCCTCATCTAAGACTCCACCTTTTAAAGCATCCATAACCTTAACATTTTTGGCTTAATATTCAAACATGTGAGCCTGTGAGGACATTACACCTTCAGTTGACAACAAGATAAGTTACTTTCGTATGCTTAGTTTACTAAGCTTTCTCATGCAATCATCAGTAGTATATGCCGCTTGTTATTGGAAGGTTATTACCCACATGTTGTTTCTGAAACATGTATTCTTTTCTTGCCAGCTTGATGGTATCATAATATTTGCATGCTACGTGTAGAGGCTGGAAGCAAGAAGTCAACTTGAGATGCTGCTCCTCAGGTACTGTCTACCATTTGTTCTGAGACAAGATATTTTACTGGCCTTGAACTCATCAAGTAGGCTATGCTAGCTGATAAGCAAGCCCTGGGGATCAATTTGTGTCCATGATCCCCAGTGCTGGGATTACAGACTCACATTGTATAGATACTGACACTCAGACTGCAGTCCTCATGCTTAAGCTGACTCTATGTAAGCTGTCTCCCCATCCACCTTCAGACATCTTTTAAATAACCCTAACCCAGTTTTCCCAGGTATAATAACTATGGTTGACCTGAATCACACTGGTTACAATTACATTCGGGCATTTTTCTCTTTCACATTCAGCTGGGCAACAGCAAGCTGCATTAGAAAATTTGTATACTGTTTTTGCTGAGTTATAGCAGATGCTGAATAGCTAGTGCTTGCTGGGCTAGGGAATAAAGCCATTTATCCGTACACTGTGCTGTTGTTTTGTTAAGGACTAAACTAAGTAGAAAATATACGGACACTAGAATCACATTGTTTTTCTATTTTATCGGATAAATTTCTTATAGCAAAATAATTGAAAATTACTTACATATCTTAATAAAACTGCAAGGGGAACTGGGATTTTCATTTTCTTTTTCTTTTTTTTAAATTTCAAAGCAGGCAAACTTTTTTGGTAAAGGAAACAAAGCATTTTCCAAACACTAATAAAGTATTTCACTTTCAGTTTTACAACTCGCAACTTTGTATCCTGACACATCACTTGCTATGGCTTGTATAAAGGTTCACTAAGGGCTTTATATTAGGTAGAATCTGTAGAGGAGTGTGACAGTAACAGGAAATAGCACCATATGTAAGGAGCTTAAATGAAATATAGAAATTGTTTCAATATTTCAATATTTCCCAGCCATTGTGAGGTGAGGTATATCATGTATCATGCACTAGTCATCACCAGGTTCTTTCTCACCACAGGCCCCAGAGACAATGGGAACAATCCTCTGAGAACTTTTGGCAAGGATCGCTGAGAAGCTATCGGAAGACACCTGCAGCAGGCGAGTCAGCATCCTGACATATCTCACTATGTCTTATCTGTGATCAAATCTCCCCTTCACATTTATGCTACAAGTGACTCGTGGTAATTCTGCTGCATGAAGACAAATTTCCTCTTATAGAAGAATTCAAAATACTTCATTCAGCAAGCTTAGTATAACTAATAAATATATCGCTCTGGGTCGCTATTGGAGCAAATAAGGAGACATTGTAAGTATAAAATACATTGTTTAACGAAACTCAGTGCACAGACTGTAGACAGCTAAGACTGTGCATGTCAATAATGGGCAACAGAGGTAGTTATTTCCTGATCCTACTTTTCCCATAACACACTGAAACTTCTAAAAGCTCAGTAAAAACAAATCTTTCTTCTTTTTAAGGTGACCGTGACAGATATTTTGGTGCAGTAATGGAGAGCTAAATGATACATAGTTCAGTTGGGAATATGTACAGTATATTCAGAGTTCTTATCTACTTTGATCTCTGAACTCAAGGAAGCTATGGACACCTGATGTTGCTAACACCTGAATTATTATAATTACAGATTCAAAATAAAAACAGTGACACCCAGCATGTTAGTATAACCTGATAGCATTTAGTGTGCGTAAGCTTCTCTCATCTTCCTATTATTATAGACATGAAGGTATCTTTCTCATTACCATTCTCCCTGTTGGAAGTCTCTGATATTGAGCTAGGGAGATGGTTCAGTGAGTATACTATTTATAGGAATGGATAAAGTCTTAAATTTGGATCGCCAGAATCCACATAAAAGATAATCATGATGGCGCATGCCTGCAAGACAGTATACCTGAAGCTCTTTGGTCAGTGGATCTAGCTGAAATTATGAACTTAACATTTATTGGGAGATTATGTCTCAAAAGGAATGTGGAGAGTGATGATGGAAAAACTCCTGACACCTTCTTCCATCTTAGACACACACACACACACACTCAAACACAAACACACACACACACACACACAATTATTACCTGACATTAATCGGTTTGTGATAAGTGGCATTAAATGATATATTTAGTGCTCTGTTGGGTTAAAGTAATTTGTAACATTGCTGGGTTTGGAGTTTATGATGAGGTGTTGAGAGGATGTCAGAATCAGTGCCAGACAGTGATTTCAACAGAATCAGCAGCTATAGTGCAAGAAAGGAAAAGAACCTTGTATGAGAAGATTATTCAAAAATTCAAAGCAGCTTTCTTGGTTAACTTCCTTCATATTATCAATCATCCTAGGCTAAAAGCTTATAAATATTTTTAAGTGAATCTAAAACTACCTGATGAGAGCTAAGTCTTCTGGTGTCTCAAAGCAAAGTGATACAGTGATATGATTTGATATCAGGAGAACTTGCCTACTTCACTTCACGATCGTACTATTCATGATGGTAGCTGTCAAACTTAAACAGCTCTAGTGGGCTTACAGTGAGTGAAGTATGAGGTGTGATGTGCTCTAAGTGTAAATTTTTGAGTTTGAAAAGTTCACAAGAGATAGTGTAAAATGGCTCATTAAAACTTAGTGCCTTAATTCCATGTGCAATCATATTTTAGACATATATCTACACATGCATACATTTGTATGTATATGCATATGTGTATACACATAAATACAGAGAGATCGGATATATACATATATATGTATATATACATATACATACATATATATATATACATATGTATATGTATATACACATATACATATGTGTCTATATATGTATACACACACACATATATATATATATATATATATATATATATATATATATATATATAAAATTTAAACTTGTTCTTAGGCTAGAGTTCTATTCCTCTTCTTCAGTACCTTTTGGAGTAAATGTGGCATATAGTATTTGAACATGCTCTGACTTTGCAGGCAGTTACCATGGACTGAGCAAACAAAGCCACGTAGGTAACAGCAAACAAAACTCCATTTAGTTTTATAAGAGAATCAACTCATCTTTTAAAATTATAAACTCAGCAGAGTGTATTTTGATATGATGAATGCCAGCACTATTAAAAAAGAAAAAAAAATACCAAAGACAGAAGAGGATAAGACAATGTAGAAAAAATGAGATATTTCAAGAAAAAAATATGACTATAAAAATGAAAAGGGGAAACTGGAAACAACCTAGATGTCCCTCAACTGAAGAATGGATAAAGAAAATGTGCTACCTTTGCACAGTACAGTATTATTCAGCCATTAAAAACAAGAACATCATGAAATTTGCATGCAAATTAATGAAACTAGAAAAGATAATCCTGAATAAGGCAGCCCAGATCCAGAAAGACATGCTATGTACCCACTTATTATGGATATTAGTCATAAAGTACAGGATAACCATGCTATAAACCAGAGACTAACAAGGAGATACTAAGGAGTGGGACTGTGGCACTTGAATCTACAGGGAAAGTGAAATAAATTAGACATCAAGCATAGATGGAGGAAAGTGCCTGGGTTGGGAAGAGGGTGAGAATGGGAACAGGAGGGATAAGGGGAAAGGAGAATGGAAGGAGAGAGTACTGGAAGACACAACTGAATTGGCGAGGCGGCATTACCTCTAGGATGAGCTAGAAACCTAGGACAATGGAAAATCCCAGGAATCTATAAGTATGAACCTAGCTAAGACTCCTATCACTGGGGAATATGGAGCCTGAAAAGGCCATATCCTGTAACCAGGCAAGACTGGGAGATCAACTCAGATAAAAGCTTAGACCCACAATTTCTTCTGCCTACAAGATGTGCAGGGGTAAAAGATGGAGCAAACTTTGAGAGAAGGAAGAACCAAAGACTGGCTCAGCATGAGATCATGTCATGAAAGGGAACCCACCCCTGATACTATTAATAATATTCTTCTATACTTGCAAACAAGATCCTAGCATAACTGCCATCAGAGATGTTTCACCTAGCAACTGATGGAAACAGATTAAGAGACCTACGGCCATACATTGAGTGAAATTTGGGGAATACTGTAAAACGGGAGGAAGAAAAACTGAATGAGCCAGAGGGGTCAAGAACACAAAAACTATATAATTAACTAACCTTGGCCCATAGGGGCTTATAGAAACTAAACTGCCAACCAGAAAGCATACATATGACAGACTTGGGCCCTCTGCACATATGTAACACATACTCTGTCTCTGCAAATGGGACTCCTGAGTCTCTGACTATTTTGCCTGCCTTTCAATCCCTTTAATTCTAATTGTGCTGCCTTGTCTAGCCTCAGTAAGCTAGGCTTACTGTAACTTGATATGCTAAAGCTGGTAGATATGCATGGGAGGTCTCCCCTTCCCTGAGTAGAAAGGGAGGAGGGGCAGGTGGGTGGGGAAATGAGGTGAGAGAAAGGAACTGAGAGCAGAGGAGGGAGGGATAGCTGCAATTTGAGATATAACTGAAATAATTTAATTTAAAAAAAGGAAACTAAATACAAAAACTAGGGAAAAAGTTAACTACCATAAAAAGAAAGGAACAAAGGAAGGAAAGAAAAGAAAAGAAAGAAAGGAAGGGAGGGAGGCAGGAACGAAGGAAAGAAAGAAAGGAAGGAAGGAAGGAAGGAAGGAAGAAAGAAAGAAAGAAAGAAAGAAAGAAAGAAAGAAAGAAAGAAAGAAAGAAAGAAAGAAAGAAAGGTGGATACTCTGATGTGGCACCCAGAGGGACCTGAGGATTCACTACCTAACTTTTCAATGCCTCAGAATAACATTATAACATGGGTAGGAAAAAGCAGAGGCCGTTCTGGAACTTCCCACAACTATAAAAGGTCATCAGAACTATACGTGTGGTGCACCTCTAAAGTAGCCCTTCTCTATACAGGATTTAAATATACTCAGCTGCTCTTGCCAATGAATGGAACCTTAGACCACGGATGAGCAGGTCAAGGCTGATACACTCAATAGCATTGAAATGTTAGTGCAATTTCATCCTGTAACTTCTTTCTCTCTAGGAATAAAACCTTGTCTTAGTTTCAGAATAGTTGCTGTGACAAAATAGTCTGGCAAAAGCACTTTGGAAAAGGGTTTGTTTCAGCTTAGAGTTCCAGGTTATAGACCATCTTCCTGGGGAAAGCATAGCTTCAGCAGGAGCTTAATGGAGATGGTCACTCCATATCCAAAATCAGGAACAAAGAAATAAGAATGCACACATGGATACACTCAGCTCAGTTTCTTGGTAGATGATGTTATCCAGAGTGGGCAGGTCTCCCCTTTATGTAGTCATAATAATCCCCCACAGATATTTCCATAGCCAACACAAATCTAGACAGTCTCTATTTAGACTCCATTCCCATGTGATTACAGAAGATATCAACATGTCAATTAAAGCTAACAGCCATATTCTTTCTAACTTCTATACTAGTAATTTTATTCAGGTAACACTACCCAACTGAAGAAGTTCTATCAGGTAAGAAGAATCCACACCCTTTAGTAAACTATAGGATCTAATCAAATTGTTTGTTCATTTTGTTTGTTGTTTTGTTTAATGGATTTTCCTAGAAGTATATTAGACTAGGTCCAGAAAATAATGGATCAGGTGGGGTGAGATATAAATATAGTTAAGTGATTGTCAATAATAGAACACTATGCCTTGCTATAAACTAAGCATCCAGATAAGGACATTGAGGGTGGGTCCCTGAGAGTCCCATTCAGTGTCATGATCACCCAGAAATCTGTGATAGAGGGTAGAGAAGGAGGCTAAGAGGACCATGGAAGTGACACCTACATGGCATTATAAGAAACCAAGAAGAACCAACAGAAGAAGGCATAGAGAGCACACGTGTTCCTATGGTTGCAAGATGGATGTACCGTGGAAGACCATCCTTGAAAATCTCAGCATCTACTATCTTCTGTATGCCAGACGGTTATCTCAAGACGTGGCTACCAATATGAGCTCATTAAAGGCAATGGAAAGGAGAGGTTTCTATAATAGGAGCCAGATGTTAGTCTTAATCATCACTGTGAAATTTCTGGCAATTAAGGTAATTGCGTTTTGAAAAAAGTCCAAGTGTGGCTGGAAGTGGTTATTGATTTCTTCAGCCTCAAACTGCCAAATGAACATCAAAAAGGGAGGGACGGCTAGCATATATTGCAATGCTTTTTGTTCTTTTTTTGAAACAGGATTTCACTATGTTCCTAAAATTAATCTGAAGTTCACTATGTAGCCAAGGCCAACTCTCGCTAGCAGTTATACTGTCTCAAAATTCCCAGCGTTGTTATCATAGGTAAGCATCTCCATGCTAAGTACATATTCCAGTCATCATAACAGCAGTTCTCTCTACCACCCCGGTCATGGGAACATGAAGAATACATGGCAGAGAGTGCTTCCAACTCTGATCCTGATTGTAACAGTAAAGTTTGCCTCACCCACAGAAGGGGATTCTTGTTACAGTGCTATAAGAACATGGAACATTAGATACTTCGCCTATCTAGTTTTTGATTATCATTCTTTTTCATTTTTTGGTTCTACATGATTACATTTACTTTTCATTTCCCATGTGTTTGAGACATAAGAAAATAAAGACACAGCTTTCAAAGATCCTGGGCATGAAGATGCTCCGAAAATGATAAACAGTTTCTTTCAGAAGATATGCACATATAATTATTTGTAGAGCTATGTCCAGTTGTCCTGTCACGGTAAGAGTTACTTTTAATATGTCTTGTAAAAACAAGGACATTGTAATCTCTGCGTTAGGTAGCCATGTAACAGAGTGAGAGATGGCTATCACCCCAGCTGGGGCTTTCTATTTCTAGCTGTGTCTTGATTTGACTCTTCACTTTCATTGCCTGTGTGTAGCTTATGTCCTATCATGTCCCCGTGCTCAGAACTAAACGTGATAGCAATATGATTTTCTGTTCTGGGTGCATTGTGTGCACATGACCCAAGTAAAATCATTGACTCCTCCCACTTGAGGTCAATTTTCATTAGAAACACCAGGGAATTTATTTTTTTGAGAAGTCATGAAAATGAGGAAAGCTGACGAGAGAGATGACAGACACCTATAATTGCAACACCGGGGAAGCTGAATCAGAAGGAACATAAGTTCTAGGACAGTCTGGGATACATAGCAGAGCTTTGTCTTTATAGAAATAGGACACTTATTTACTTACTGGCTTGTGGTTTCATTGCTGTGAAGGGATAAGACAACCAAGGCAACTCTTTTTTGAATACATTATTTTATCCCATGTTTATGCTGTCTTGCCTACATGCATGTCTGTGTGAGGGTGTCATAATCCCTGGTACTGAAGTTCCAGGTGTGAGCTTCCATGTGGGTGCTGAGAACTGTACCCAGATCCTCTGGAAGAGCAGCCAGTGATCTCAACCACCGAGCCATCTCCCCAGCTCACAAAGCAACTCTTATAAAGGACAACATTTAATTGGATCTGGCTTAGAGTTTTAGAGGTTCAGTCCATTATATCATGGTGGGAAGCATGGCAGGGTTCAGACAGATATGGTGCTGAAGGAGCTGTGAGTTCTACACTTTGTTCCAAAGGCAGCCAGGAAAAGATTGTCTTCCACACTGAGCAGACTCTGAGCATTGGGGCTCTCAAAGCCCACACTAAAACACTTCCTCCAGGAAGATCACACCTTGTCCAATAAGGCCACATATCCTAATAGCACCGCCACACTTATTTATTTGTTTATCTATTTATTTATTTTATTTATTTATTCATTCACTCACTCATTCATTCATTCATTTGTATGTGTTTAGATGTATGGTCATATGTTCCATAACATTTGTGAAGAAACTAAAGGAAATTTTGTAGGGCAGTTTTCTCCTTTAGAATGTGGGCCCAGGGATTGCGCTCAGTCTTGGCTGCAGGCAGCACTATCTATTGAGCCATGTCATGACAGATTTTTCTTTTAAAAAATAAAAATAAAAACTCAGAAAACACAGGAAATCATGAAGAAGATATGAGAATAGCATGATTATAATAGATTTTTCTAGATTTGTCAGTAGCTAGTACATTCTCTGTTTGGCTTTTGTTTGTTTGTTTGTTTGATTGATTGTTTAAGGAATTACAATGAATTGCAGCCTGTGACTCCTATTATGCTATCTATTCAGTATCTTGTACATCAAAGATTCCAAACTGATAATAGCCATAGATTAAAAAAAAATATCAGTTGTAGTTGCATTTCCTTTAGGAGAATTAAAAATTATGGGGGTTGCAGAGATGGCTGAGCAGTGAGAAACACTTGATCTTGCAGAGGACCTTTGTTTCCTAGATCCTCATTGGGCAGCTCACAATCACATCTAACTTCAACTTCAGGAAATTAATACCCTCCTCTGGATTTCGCAGGTACTTGTGCTTATGTGCATATGTCCACACAGAGGTACCCAAGCAGACATATCACTAAAATAAAAATAAGTCTTTAAAAGTAGAAATGCATTACTATCAATGATTAGAAACAGCATGCATCTCATTGTAAAGCTACCAATTTCCTATACTTGTTCTCTTGCTTTCCCTCATTGTTTCAAATCATCCCTATTGGGAACAAGATTACATGAACTAATACGGTGACTACATCCTTCTAGGATATCCTTTCTTTACATTCAGAGCTATGGGAAGATTTATTGTTCTTATACCTCATAGGTGCTTTGGATGAATCAAAATTATAAAAGGTGAATGTGATACCATTTTCTAAAAGAATTAAGAGATAGCCAGAGCTCTGTTCACACCACAATTAGCTTTCTGTTTGTTTGATTCTTTGTTTTGTGCATTTTTTTTCTGTCCCAATGAAAAAAAAAATAAAGTTCCAGAAGCCAGATATCTGAATCCAGCTTTTATTTTGGCCTCTGTTCCGTGGCATGTACACTTGTCCTTTTACTACCCACCTGCTCGGTGGCTGATTCCAAGGACATTAACCAGTCTCTCTGCTCATTTCACTAAGATGGGAAACCTCGGGTCTTCCAGCAGTGTGGCTTTCTAATGTTGCTCAGCTAATTACACACAAATGTGGCTCATGCTCTACTTCTTACATATGTCTTTTTTTCCTTTCCTGTACTTTTAAAGAGAAGTACAACAAAGTAGATCCTTTGGCTTTAAATTTTGTCATAGTGTGTTTAATACCCAGGTCAACACTTGCAGACTTCTTCCTTTACTAACTTATTTAAGATGAAATATGATGCATGCACTGTATGAAGACATTATCTCTTCTTAACTCATTTATATATTTAAGTTTTAAGTTTAGTACTGAGGTGACATGGTGTATGTAATTTAAATTGTATATTATTTTCAACATAAAACCTAGAAATTGCAATTCACAAACAAAAAATTAAAAAGTTCCATGAAATAAAGACATTGATTTGCTGAGTTCACAATATGTACTCAGCATCCCAAACTCTTATTCATATTACAATTCTTAATTTATATTTTGACCTTCAGTGTTGTTGAATTTATGTTAGTCTTAGTTTGTCCCACCTACAAGCTTCCAGTAGATTGCCTTCCACTAGATTGTTTATGTTATGAAAAAAAAATCATAAACTACTATACAAGTGACTTTTTCAAAAATTATCAATAATTCTCTTATCTACAAAGTAAGCCAGAGATATTATATTTATAATACTAATATCTCCATATTCTTCTAAGTTTTTATATCAAATACCACACTTAAGGATGTGGAGAAAGAGGAACACTCATCCACTGTTGGTGGGGTTGCAAGCTGGTACAACCACTCTGGAAATCAGTCTGGTGATTCCTCAGAAAATTAGACATAACATTACCTGAGGACCCAGCTATACCACTACTGGGCATATACCCAGAAGATTCTCCAACATATAACAAGGACACATGCTCCATTGTGTTCATAGCAGCCTTATTTATAATAGCCAGAAGCTGTAAAAAACCCAGATGTCCTTCAACATACAAAAAATGTGGTATATTTACACAATGGAGTAATTTAGTCAGCTATTAAAAATAATGAATTCAATAAATTCTTAGGTAAATGGATGGAACTAGAAAATATCATCCTGAGTGAGGTAACCCAATGACAAAAGAACATGCATGGTATTTACTCACTGATAAGAGGATATTAGCCCAAAAGCTTGAAATACCCAAGATTCAACTCACAGACCATATGAAGTTCATGAAGAAGGAAGACCAAGTGTAGATACCTTGGTCCTACTTAGAAGGAGTAACAAAATACTCAAGGAAGCAAATATGGAGACAAAGTGTGGGACAGAAACTGAAGGATGGGCCGTCTGGAGACCATTCCACCTGGGTATCCATCCCATGTGCAGTCACCAAAGGTAGATGCTGATGTGAATGTCAGGAAGTGCATGCTGACAAAGCCTGATATAGCTGTCTCCTTAGAGGTCTGCCAGAGTCTGACATATTCAGAGGTGGATGCTCACAGCCAACCACCGATCTGATCAAGGGGTTCCCATGGAAGAGTTAGAGAGAAGACTGAAGGAGCTGAAATGGTTTGTGCACCCATGAGGAAAACAACAATACCAATCAACCAGAGCTCCCCAGGGTCTAAACCATCAGCCTGGGAGCACATAGGGAGGGACCCATGACTCCAGCTGTATATGTAGGGGAGGATGGCCTTGTCGTGCATAGGTGGGAAAGGAGATCCTTGGTCCCATGAAGGCTGAACACTGAATGTGTGAGGGGGACTTGAGGGTGGGGATGTGGGAGTGGGGAGTAGGTGGGGGCACATCCTCATAGAAGCAGGAGGAGGGGGAAGGGATAGGAGGTTCCTGGGTGGTGGGGAGAATGAGCTAAGGGGATAAAATCTGAAATGTAAATATAATATCCAATTTAAAAAAAGAAAAAAGAGAGAGAAATCATCTCTTTCTAATAAAATTAAAGGATATTAATAGAGTAAATCCCAACTTGAAGTTTTGTGATAAACTTTTCTCCAAATTTTGTGTTTGTTATGTTTTCTTCATAATTTGCCCTTTATAAATGTGTCATTCACTATTTTTTGTAACTTCACTTGAGTACCTACCAAGAAACAAGTAATTTTTTCATTACAGTTCTAGGATATAAGGTCAATCAAGGTGGAAAAGACAAAGCAACAGAGACATCAGATATCTAACTGATTTGAGTTTATCAATAAGCAGAGACAAGACAGGAAAGGCCTCACTATAAAATCTCAAAGTCTGACCCTACTGACCTATTTTCTTTAGTGATCTTTGACAATTTAATGGCCTCAAAACCTGCTGGTGGACAAGAATTCCAACACTATACATGCAAATCACTGCAGTCTTGATCCTTTGCTCATTGGAGCTACAAGGATAATTTACCCCCCCCCCCCTTCCCCACTTTGCCATACTGAAAACTGAAACATTTCCATCTCTTCTTTCCTGCCAACACATAGCAACAATAAAAAGTGCTTATTACTAGCTGAAGACTTCCCTTCTCTTCTCCACAGAAGGAATAGAGATCTGCAATCTCAGCCACTCTTTAATTCCATCATAATATGAACTATGTTGCAGAGTTCTCATTGATTTGCTGGTCTGTCTTTAGTATAAGACTTGAATGAATGGAATGCTTTTTTTTTGTTCACCCACACATTGTATTTCCTGGTATTACTGAATGAAGAATGAAGGAAAAAGAGAGCTACAAAATTGCATTGCAATTACATTCTGATAAGAAGAGAGACATAGTAAGTAGAAAAAGTTAAGAGAAAAGCAATATGAGGATCTTTAAATATATTGAGAAATACTTAGGCAATACTCTGACACATGCCAATATTATACCCTTGACTGTTAAATAAAATTGAATAGTGGGTTTGTCTAAACTAAAAAGGCAAATAATTATTGCAAGGCTATTAAGTGTAGAAATGACAACCATTCCCAAATATTAAAAGAAAGATCAAAGCCAAGTCAGGGAGCTCAGTCAAAAATTAAATTATATACAGCAGCCATTGGTGTGGAAATCATCTACTTGTAACCATGAGGACTAACAAGCCTTAGTAAATAGACAAGAATGAAGTACTCAATTTTTGTGTATACGTTCTAATCTGTGGTGACATCAAGAGAAGCAGACTAATTGCCATCAGGAAAGAACAAGGACACCCACCTAACTAGGTAGAGTTATAAATGATGGTGGTCAAGATGAAGAATTCTCTTATAACTTTTAGAAATAAGAAACTCTTAGAACTGAGCAAATGAAAGATTGGAGGGACTCATGGGTGCCTGATGATTAAATCACAACAGTGTGAGAAGCAGAAACAACAGCTTCAAACAGATGAAAGTAAAGCAAATGGTAAGAGAGATACATGTCCCTTAGATCTGAAGAACAGAAGGCACTCATTGGCTTAGGTCCTGGTGGTCCAAATTGTTGTCACTAATTTCTCTTGTGATTTTGGCAAGTTGTTTGTCTTCTTTGTACCTCTTGATATATAACATGAAAATGTTAGACTAAATGAAAGCTGAGGCACAGTAACTAAGTGATAGATTTGTTTGTTCTTCAGAGGCTGACAACTATGACTTTCCCCATTTCCATTTGTCCCCATACCCTCTGCTACCCTAGAAACATGATCCTGAGTACTAAGTAGGGGCTATCAAGAGCGGGACAATGTAACCAATGTAGATTTGAGGTATTTTAACTGGGAAGTTTACAATCGACACCAATATAGAAAAATTTATTGAGGTTTCTTCATTAATTTTAATTGATACAGTGTGTGTGTGTGTGTGTGTGTGTTTCATGGTATGAAATTTGGTTCATGTGTACATACATAACCTGATAATAAATGTATCCCATACTAGCTTAACCTTGGGGAATATTACCTCTCATTGCAATCTCAAGTTTGTATGTTGTTGGAAATTTATTACTATGAACACTAGACATGATACATGCCAGCTAATGATGAAAGGAAAATCAATAAAAAATAAATACAATTGTGAAGAAAATCATAGGTTTCAAAATGCTTTAAAAATTAAATGAACCTGTATGGACACTAAGGCATGCTTCATGCTTCTTGGGTTATTTTCACTCCCATATATGCTCTATATTTGCATATGTGATTTCATTATAAAACATGAAATGTAATTTATATCTTAATAAAGTTTATATCAATAGTTTTGGAGGCTGGAGTGATAGGTCATCATTTGAGAGCACACGTTCTTTTGGCCTAGGGCCTAGGTTCACTGTGTACCTCCCACAGGTTGATCTAGCACCCTCCTCTGAAAAATTTGATCAGACCATAAGAGATTAAGATAAACGTATGATTCACAAAATTAAAACACATTGGCTATTCAGGGGTCTCCTCAATTACCACTTACTTGGTCAATGTTCAAGATATAATAATGATCTAGCCTCAAATCCAATATTTATAGTACAGGAGACATCCTGCCTATTCTTTATAGTGTTCTGTGCTTGAGCTTATCCTCAGATTTAGTTTTTTTTTGAAAGTGAAAGATTCACTTTCAAAAGATTCCTTGCTGCTGTTGAAGAAGAAAAATAAATCATACTTTCATAAGATATAATAGATTAATATTCTGGACTTTATGTATTTGTATCTCCCATGTCTACTTTCAATTTAGGTGTTTCTCTAGCTCATTTCTCTGCTCACAGTTCTTAAGCATTCTTAAAGTTTCACCCTAACAAGGCTATTCCCATAAACCCCCAGTCCCTTTTGTCACAAATAAGTGATTCCTCCTATTTCCTTACTGTGTGAACATAAGACTCCATTTTTCATTCCCACAACCCCCTCCCAATGTTGCTAATTTTTTTTTTTTAGTTAATTCTGGCAGCATACTGCAAAAATGGTATTTTATTCAGTAATATTCTTACAAATTATCAATAGTGATTTAGTTGCAATAAAGAAAGTAAAAGAATAAAATTTTTTTTTCATGGCTCATGTATAGATAGCAATTAAATAATATCCTTTAAATCCCAGAGAAATTTTAATTTGTGGGCTTTTTATTTCATGGAAGATGTACAGTATGCATTTTTCTCAGCTAATTTGATTACAGCATCTTGGGTCTGATGTAAGTGAAATTCTCATTGCAAGCTCCTTGGGACCACTGACTAATAGTTGTATATAATAATGCCTCATCTCTCTTCCTGGAAAAGGAAGTTATTTATGGCCTTGTTCTGATTATAACTTTTCTTGTAAGTGCCATAGTGAATACACGCTGCCAAATGCATGATAGGTGTCAAATATTTTTTGATAATCAGGTGACTAAGAACTTGAGACACAGGAGGAGACAGGACAGTATTATAGTATTACAGTATCTGCCTGCAATACCAACAACTTGGGAGTTAGAGGTGAAGGAATTAGGAAGATCAATGCCATAATTTTTTAGCAATTTTGAGGCCAGCATGTGCTACCTGAGACCTTGTCTCAAACAAAGAGCTAAACAATGAGATGAGTGTTTGACTTTTTGTTAGATTTTATACAGATACACTATTCTTGAAAAATAAAATTTGTATTTCTCTTTTTTAACATTACTTTATTTGAATATTTTCTTCTTTTATTTTGTGCTTTGTTTTTGTATACCCAAAAGTATTTTGGTATTCTGGTTTTGTTTCTGATGTTGTCATGAACACGAACACCAACACCAAATGGAACTTTAGGAGATGAGTTTAGTGGGTTTATAGGTCAGTAATCAAAAAACAAAAAAACTAGAGTTTAGAAGCAAGAATTACATCTGTTACCATGGAGGAATTCTGCTACTAGTTTATTCCCTCTGTCTTAACTTTCTGATAGATTCCTGGTCCACCAGAAATAGGCTTGGTGCCAACCGTAGTCAGCCATGCCCTGCCATAAGTGATTATCAATCAAGAAAATATCACACTGTCTAGATGTGTATCCCATTTTTAAAAATTGGATTATCTGGTTTGCTGATGTCTAGTTTCTTCAGTTCTTTACATGTTTTGGAAATTAGCCCTCTGGAAAATGTGGAGTTAATAAAAATCTCTTCTCATTCTGGAGGCTGCAATTTTTGTCATATTGACTATACCTCTGGTCTTAGAGAAGCTTTACAGTTTCATGTGGTCCCATGTACTGATTGTTGATCTTAGTGTCTGTACTGTTGGTGTTCTGTTCAGAATGTTGTCTCTTGTACCAATGAGTTCAAGGCTAATCCTCAGTTTCTCTTCTCTAATGTTCAGTATATCTGGTATTATGTTGAGGTCTTTAATCCACTTGGACTTGAGTTTTGTGCAGGGAGATAGATAAGTGTCTATATGCATTCTTCCACATGTTGACATCGAGTTAGACCATTAGTATTTGTTGAAGGTGCTTTGCTTTTCCCATTGTATAATTCTGGCGTCTTTATCATAAGTGTCCCTATGTGGGTGGATTTATATCTGGGTCTTCAATTCTATTCCATTGATCAACCTGTTTCTCCTTTGCCAAAACCATGTGGTTTTATTATTACATCTCTGTAGTAGAGCCTGAAATCAGGGATGGTGATATCTCCATAATTTCTTTTATTATACAGAATTTTTTTAGATATCCATGAAGTTAAAAATTGTTCTTTCAAGATTTGTATAGAGTTGTGCTGTTTGTTTGTTTGATTGGTTGGGTGGAGTTATACAAAAATATATTTTATTTGTGACTATTGTGAAAGGTCTTTTTTTTCTTTAGCTTATTACTCAGTCCACATATCATTTGTTTATAGGAGAACTACTGATCTTTTTTTATGTGTGGAGTTACTTTTGTGTTGAGCCACTACACTGAAGTTGTTTATAAGCTGTAGAAGTTCCCTAGTAGAATTTTTGCAGTCATTTATATTTATTATTATACAAGTGAGGTAAGACAGACCCAGAAAGACGAACATAGTATGTACTTACATAAATGGATATTATCTAGATAAACATGCTATAATCCATAGACCCAGAGAGGCTAAGTTACAAGGAGGTCTGGAGTCACAGCATATGAATCTCCCTAGAAAGGGGAAATAGAATAGATATCATAGTTGGACTAGGGTTAGGTATGGATGAAAATAGGAATTACCAAGAGGACAGGATGGAGTAGGATAGAAGGAAAGAGAACTAAGAGACACAACTGGAATTGGGGAGTTGCATTTAGGGGATGAGGTACAAATGTATTGCAATGGAAACTCCCAGGTATCTATGAAGATGATCCAAGCTGGGACTCTTAGAAAAGTGGAATATGACGCCTGAACCAACAATCTCCTGTAACCAGGCAAGACTCCTATGGGAAGATTGGAGCACCAACCCCAAAAGAAAGCCTTAGATCTACAATTTGTCCTGCCTACTAGATGTGCAGGGGTAAAAGTAATACAAAAATTATGGGAGTTGCCAACCAATGACTGGTGCAGCTTGAGACCCACATCACCTGAGGGAATTCATCCCAGACACTGTCTGGAGAGACAGGAACCAAAGGTGGATATAGTCAAGTGACCTAGCATAAAACCAAATATTGCCAGCAAAAAAAAAAAGAAATAATTTCTAATCATATTATCCTGATGTATTTGTAGACAGAAGCCTAGTGTAATCATCATCAGAGAGATAAGAGAGGCTTCACCCAGAGACTGATGAAAATAGATGCAGAGACCCAGTATCAAATATTAGGCAGAGCTCAGGGAATCTGTGGAAGAGATGGAGAAGACTTATAGGAGTTAGAAAGATTAGGAACACAAGAAAACACATAAAATCAACTAGCCTGAGTTCATAGAGGCTCACAGAGACTGGGTTAACAATCAGAAATCCTACATGGTTCTGACCTAGTACCTCTGCATTGTGGGACTCCTAACTCTGGGATCAGGGCTGTCTCTGAATATTTCGCCTGTATATAGGACCCTTTCCCTCTTACTGTGTTGCTTCATCCAACTTGATGTGAGGGGAGATGTCCAGTCTTATTTTAACTTGATATGCCATGTTTGGTTGATGTCTCTAGGAAGTCTGCCATTTTCTGAAGGGAAATAGAAAAGGAATGGATTGGGAAAAGGAAGTGGAAGAGACTTTGAGGACAGAAAAACGGGGAAACTCTAGTCAGGATGTAATATATGAGAAAATAAAAATTTAAAATATCAACAAAAAACCTCTACTGATTGTCAATAATTCTAACAATTAACTAAACCTGAATAAAAAAAACTCAGAAGGACAAAATTCTTGTTTTCCTCATGTGCTGATAAAAGCTATAATATATTTATGAACATATGTAGGCTGGTGTAAGTGTGGGTAAAGTCTGAAAACACTCCGGACAAGAAAGTAAGAGAGTATAAGCAGATTGTAAGATGGGGTGAAAGTAAGCCCAAGAACACTTAGGATATGAAAGAGTAAAGGCGACCTAGAATGGGGATCAGGCTCGATGAGGAGGAGAAAAGGGAAGGAAGAAGGGAAGGGGAACCATAAAAGTACACATTGTTTAAAAATGTCATGATGATTTCTAATATGCTACATGCTGATTTTATAAAATGAAAACATTTTTATATCAGACAAAGAAAAGGAAATATCACAGAGGCAGACCCAATTTCTCAACTGGGGCTTCTTTTTTCCAGGTGTGTCAAGCTGACAGCTAAGCTTCACCATTATGATCTATATCTATCAGGGGTTAAAACTAGGTTAATATTTCATGTTCTGATCATTACTACAATCAACAAATATCTCTGTGACACAATTATTACTTTTTTGATAGTAAGGTTTGAAAATCCCAAATATCCTCAGTAGTTAAATGAACTCATCATAATAATTTTATCATGGCCAGACTACATAAAATATCTAAGCCCAATTTCCATTATTTAATTCATTGATAAACCATTCCACTATTGCCTATAACTATCCTTTATTGGTTTAAGTATTATCTCAAGAAGACATATGTTGAAGAAGATATTTAAAATGGTGGCACCCAATCTGGCTTGTACTTAATCAGCCGCCATCTTCCCAAATAAACAAGGCCCGTGGTCATGAGCAGCAGCGAATTATTTCCGCAGGCTCAGACCACCGGCTCAGGCGGCCAGAGACACCAGCCCTGCCACCCGTGAGATGCCAGCATGGGAGATGGCTCTGCCAATGGAGTCTATAAGCATTGATAATACTGAATATATTAGAGAACTAAAGCCTTAGTGAGTGGCATATCCACAGAACCAGAACAAATAAAAAAATGTTTAATACAGTCTCACTTTTTAATCCAACTTTCATTAGCCAACATTCCAGAAATATAAAGGATTGACAGGTTGTGATTGGCACATGCCATTGAATAAATTAAACTGTTTCTGTTTCAATGAAGTATCTTATAATTACTGCAGATTTCCTTTACTTCATCAGAGTGTTAGATCATTATATTTTGTAATTCTAACACAGAAATGGTGTGTGAGATAATAGAACAGAAAAGCATTTATAATTTTGTTGCCTGCCTTCACTTCTTTTTTTTTCATTTTTGAGATTGTAATATAATTACAACATTTTCCTCTCTCCTTTCCTCCCTCCAAACCTTCTGATATAACACTTCTCAACTTTCCTACAAATGTATGGCTTCTTTGTTTATTAATTGTTATGAAACCACATATATACATATATGTGTGTGTATAGTATATGTATATACACAATTATATTAAGTATATTTCTAAGTATAAACTATTCAGTCTGTGTAATATTAGTTGTATGTGTGTTTTTTATACTTTTTAACTGTGCTGAGATAAGTTTATGTAAGCACAGAAGCCTTCTATGCTCTTTTTAAACCTGGTAATATCTTCACCCTGTTTGTATAAAATATAAAAGGAGGGGAAATAGTACTTTGCCTATTGACTAGCTAAAAGTGATACAATAATCTATAAAAATACATTGTAACATCTTCCAGTTATAAAAAAAACATAAGACATGGACAATACCATTAATAACTTTCTAATCCAGGAAAAAGGATGAGGCATCGTTATATATTAAGTCCAAGATCCGAAAGACTTTGCCATAAGATTTCATAAGATTGCATGACACCCAAGGTGCTATGATAATTTCCTCAGAAAATTACACAGTGTGCACCTCACATAGCTGTGAAATTTATGAATTACATGAACAATTTGGTGAAATTTATTTCCATTTCACATATATTAAAAGAACCTGCATTCTATCATGTGTCTTTCCCTCCCATTAAGTGTACTTTGAAAATGTTCTTGCAAATAAAGTTATAAAGTCAGAAACACCATAGGTAAAGCTCAGATATTTACATGTAATCTGCAATATTGGGCATATAGTATCTTAAAGTGTTACTTGAGAATTACTATATAATATTTGTTTGGTGGAGCTACAAAACACTAATATTGGCTAGATAAAATGAGCATAGAGGATCTGCAAGCTATGGAATCAGAGGATCAGCTTATCTTCAGTACTCGTGATAGTCAGTTTAGAATCTCAATCTCCTGCAGATTAGATATGTTTGAATAATCTCTTCAGGCTCAAAAGTATAGGCCTGGTCCAAGGTGTCTGACACCAGGCCCAAGGTTAATAGTAAGGATAAATGCTGAAACCCATAAAGGATGTGAATAAGGTATGTTCAAATAATTGTTCATGACAAAGTGGGGCTACCTCTATCCAAGAGCTTTAATCCTGAATCAAGGCAACACTGAAACAAATGTTATATTGTAACATCTAACCACAGCACCTCAGTATGTTAAATGATGGACAGTTATTTCTTCTTCATCCCCTGTGGTATCACTTGAACCATTTTATTTAGCTTGTCTGAGCTCTACTGCCCTGCTGCCATGCTTAACGGGCAGGTAGTAAATGCTACCTCTTTATTCAGGTTTATTCTCTGTGTGTCTGTGTGTCTTATATTTTGAAGGCTCTGAGAACAATTTTGACATCCTTTTTTTCTAGGATATTTTATTTATTTACATTTCATATGTTATCCCTTTCCCCATTTCCACCCCACCCCCAGAAACCCCTTATCCTATCTCCCCTCCTCCTGCTCCTATGAGAGTGAGCCCCCACCTACTCACATACTCCCTCCTCCCTGGCCTCAAATTCCCCTACACTGGCGCATCCAGCCTTCATGGGACCAAGGGTCTCCTCTCCCACCTCTGCCTGACAAGGCCATCCTCCACGACATACATAGCTGGAGCCATGGGTCTCTCCATGTGTGTTCCCAGGCTGACATTTTAGACTCTGGGAGCTCTGGTTGGTTGGTATTGTCACTCTCCCCATGGGGCCACAAACCTTTTCAGGTCCTCCAGTTATCTTTCTAACTCTCCACTGGGACCCAGTGATTAGTTTAATGGTTAGCTGCAAGCATATATATATATATATATATATATATATATATATATATATATATATATGTCAGGTTCTGGCAGATCTGTCTCTCAGGAGACAGCTATAATAGGCTCCTGTCAGCATGCACTTCCTGGTATCCACAAAGATGTCTGCATTTGGTGACTGCACATGGGATGGATCCCTAGGTGGGGCCGTCTCTGGATGGCCCCTCCTTCAGACTCTGCTCTAGACTTTCTCTCCATATTTCCTCCCATGAGAATTTTGTTCCCCTTCTAAGAAGGACAGAAGAACCCACATTTTGATCTTCCTTCTTCTTGAGCTTCATGTGATTTGTGAATTGTATCTTGGGTATTGTGAGCTTTTGGGCTAATGTCCACTTATCAGCACATGCATACCATATGTGTCCTTTTATGATTGGGTTACCTCACTCAGTATGATATTTTCTAGTTCCATCCATTTGCCTAAGAATTTCAAGAGTTCATTGTTTTTAATAGCTGAGTAGTATTCCATTGTAGAAATGTATCACATTTTCTGTATCCATTTCTCTGTTGAAGGACATCTGGGTTCTTTCCAGCTTCTGCCTATTGTAAGTAAGGCTGCTGTGAACATAGTGGATCATGTATCATTGTTATATGTTGGAACATCCTTTGGGTATATGCCCATGAGCGGTATAGCTGGTTCCTCAGGTAATACTATGTCCAATTTTCTGAGGAACCACCAGACTGATTTCAAGAGTTGTTGTACCAGCTTACAATCACACCGACAATGGAGGAGTGTTCCTCTTTCTCCACATCCTAACCAGCATCTTCTACCACCTGAGTTTATGATCTTAGCCATTCTTACTGGTGTTAGTTGGAATCTCAGGGTTGATTTGATTTGCATTTCACTGATGACTAAGGATATCGAACATTTCTCTAGGTGCTTCTCGATCATTCAAGTGTCCTCAGTTAAGAATTCCTTGTTTAGCTCTGTACCCCATTTCTTAATAGGATTATTAGTGTCTTGAGTCTAATTTCTTGAGTTCTTTGTGGTGGAACATGCCAGTAGGATTTGCTGAAGGAGGCAGAGGCGGGAGGATCACAAGTTAGGCATCCTTTTAACAATGACAGCAGAAGCTAGAGAAGAACTGTGGGACTATGATTAAAGCTACTTTTGCATCATATTCACAGCTTATGTCCAACTGGCAGTGAGCAGAAAAATGGTCAAGTCCAAAGTCAAGGGATATAAATTTGAGCATCCTACCTTTGGTGGGAAAGACTTAACTACTACACTGAAGAGCATGGAAACATAAAGGTGAATGTGGTGATTTGAATGTGGAATGGGACCCTCAGGTTCAGGAATGCTCAGTGCTCAGTTTGTGATGTTTTCTGAAAGCCATAGAACCCCTGAAAATAGAGCATGGTAAGGAAATGTGAGATACTAAGGTTGAGACTGGAGATTATGCCAACCCATGGTTCCAATTTATTTTACTCTTCCACCTGTTCCTCTATCCGTGAATATGTCTCATCTCATGTTCCAGTCCTTATAGAGGAGACATCTGCCTTGCCTTCCTCTGTTATGGACTGAAAGCCACTAAGCCAATATATCCTCCTGCTCCTGTCATGCACATGGCACAAAAGGACCTGAACGCCCAGAAAGAAGTTTAGAAACATAAATGAACCTATTACAGACAGGATGAGGGCAGATGGTCATCAGGTGATGCTCTAGCAGTTACTCATGACAGGATTTCATTGTCTCCTGAGGTGGCCAGTGCTTTTTAACCATCCACCCAGAGAATCTTCCACATTCAGATTTTCAGAGCTCCTTCCATTCCTGAAACTTGGCAGTATTACTTTTCATTGTTATTTGAAGGAATAATACTGAAAAGGCTCCTTTTCCTATTTCTGAATACACTATTCTTTAAGAAATACGGTTGATTCAACCTTCTCATTTTATATATTAGCTGGGGCCTCCATTTCTCTTAAGTAAAGAGGATGGCAGAAATGAGAGAAATACATTTCATAGACTCTGTTGGAACCCTTCCTTTTTATTTCTTCTCTGTTATTTTATGCTTTTTTCTTTAAACCTTTCTTAGCTTCCCCCTTCTTTATGAGTTTTTCTCCTTTTATCTCCTTTCTTCTCACAAAATTCTAGCTCTGCACTCTATAAGATCATTTATTGGTTTCCTCACATTGTTTTTATACAGTTTTTGTCTCTTCATTCACTCCATTATAACTTGCTTTCTACTAAATTTTACTGTCCTATTTATCAAATCATAGTTTCTATTGCTTCTTTTCCAAGCACCCCTGAAAAGCTAAATTAATGGGAGAAATCCTTTAGGTTCTATTTAAATTTGTCATTTTTATAATTATAAATATATGAAGGTCTATAGAGACTCGATTTCCTATTTCCCATAGTAGATGGACAACACAGTCTCTACCCAATTTGGACTATTCTTTGCTCAAAGAAGGTAACAACCAGATTGCAATGCCTAGAGAAAACATTTTAAATGTTATCCAAAGCTGAATTATACATGTAGAAAAAAATGACTCAAAGTAGTCCTAATTTCTCAGATGAGTTTTCACACATTCCCAAAAGCAAAACAGTAAAGCAAGAATAATTGTTATATCTTGAATTGATCTTCAGGGTAAGTTTACAGAGACTCATGTTATTTTCAGAGAGATGGCAACTACCTCTGTTTTTCTCCCTGGAAGAAAGTGCCATGCTCTCCTGGGCTGTCCTTGAAAAATAAAACAGAATTTCATTATTGCCTTGAACCAGGAACCTTTATACTCACCTTCACAGATGAGCTATAGCTTCTTCCATAATAACAGGCCCTTGAAATCACTACTGTTAATCTTAAAATCATGGGCTACAACTTCAAAGATTTCTTAAAGCCAGAACGTCTTTCAAAACATAATGGTGAAATAAAAACATCACTCTGTCCTTTGCTTCCTTTCTAAGACACTCAGCTAAAGCTAAATTAATGGGAGAATTCATTGAAGTAGCAGTATCTTTGCTTGGTAAATGGCAGTACTATGAAGGATAGAGATATACTGCCCCAATGGGTACCAAAAACTTAGAGATGGCAGTGATGAGCATAAATATGTCTTTGCTATAACTTGCTTAAAAATATTCTCACTCACAAACTTGAGAGAGACTCTGAAATGATATTTCAAAAAGAAAATCAATAGACCTGCAAAAACTCTACTTGCCCTTAAATGTTGAGCCCTATCTGCTGTATTTCCCAGGTGTATTCTCTCCATCGCTCTTCGGCTTCTCTCCAGCCACTGCTCAATCACCAGGATGAGACAAGAACTTCTCAGTGCTAATCAACACAACCCAGGCTTTCTCCGGAGAAATCAAACCTCCTTTTCTAAAGCCTTTCACTTTCTTCCTACCTACCTGCCTTGGTCTATGCAAAGATAATTTTTGTCATTCCTGTATAGATATAGATGTTCTCTTCTCTCTCTCTCTCTCTCTCTCTCTCTCTCTCTCTCTCTCTCTCTCTCTCGTGTTTGTGTGTGTTTGTACACATCTATATACTGTGGCAGGGAGAGACAATGAGCAATCATTAATGTTGCTCAATGTTCTAGTTTTATTTCAGTTGATATGACAGAAAGGTCTTTATTTTATCTCACAATTCCATATTAAAGTCCATTATTGTTGAGAAGTCAAGGTGGCAGAAACCTTAAAGCATCTAGTCACATCACATCTTGTCAAAAGCAGAGTGATTAAATATATGCACACTTAGGACTCAGTCCCCCAGATATAATTATGGGGCAACCCAATCTAGACAGTCCTTTGTTGGGAGCCGACTCCTAGCAGAAAGTGGCTATCATCTTTGCAGCCATCTTGAGCCATATGCCCTGACAAGAGAACTTGTTTTCAATAGCCTACAACAGCTGAGCACACTTTGATAAACATCTCATTTTTCTCACATATCTTGTTTTGTTGTTTAGTGGCTCCATCTGCAAGGCACACGTGGTAAAGTGTCTTCAGTTGTGCTCCCCTGCTTGTCCAGGGCTACAAGGCACGTGGTAAAGTGTATATATACCCATGATGTCCTTTCAATAAATAAGACTTGAACAGACTCTGTCTTGTCTCCATTCTTCACGTCTCTTGCCCCTCCATCCCCACTCTCTCTCTCTCTTGCTAGACCCTGTTGACTGACCCCTGTAGACCGGGTCATCTGGCCCTAAATGTGGGGTGCAGACCAGAGTACCTGGCCCCCAAGCGTGGAGCAGTGTGGGCCAAGACAGTCCCTCATCATTGAGTCTTCTTCCCCAAATGATTCTGGGCTGTTCCAAATTGGTAATTAAGACTAAACATCATGCTTAATAAATTATTTGATTAACAATATTAGTTAAGAGCATTATCAAAGTATCAACACTAAAAGGCAATAAATATTTATGTGGAAGACACAAGAAAGAATCTCCATCAAGGACATGAGCCTCAAATAGGCTTAGAGCATTAAATGGGGACTTACTGAATACTGAGAAAGCAGTGCTCTGTTACTGCTATTTTATTAACTCTTGTGTGGCTTCCTATACCCACTCTGTTTGCCTTGTCCTATGAAGTCACTAAGTCCCTGACTATCTTAGCTAACTATCTCAAATGTGGGTTTTTTTTTTCTAGTCTATACTGCATAACAAATGAAGCATGATGATTTTTTTAGAACCTCCTCTGTATTTTCTGGGTGTGCCCACTCTTCAAACCATCACCCAGTTGTCAATTCTGCAGGAATTTATAGCTGAGCACACTGCGTGGCAACAGTGTGTCTTAACCTTGCCTAGACAGGTCCTAAAGGAACAATAGCATCTTGTCTTTGTAAATGACAGGGTAGAACTCTTGGGCACTTCTGAGATAACATACTGTGCACTTACTGGCATTGATGCACAAGCTACATCCTAATGTTTTAAGGAAGGGTAGAGAAAATCCACTGCAAGTCTGTTTGGAAGTTCTGTCTTCTCATTTTCTTTACTCAATTTTCTTTGAGAATTCTAAAACTTTATCTGCGAGTGGCAGATTCTTGGGTTTTGTTGGTTGCTTAGATTCAGAGTCTTTGTAGCTGCTGGTCTAAGCACTAATGGATGTCACCTTTTCTACCTCTGTCCACTGAAGATCTTACTTTTTTCTCTACTAAATTCTTTTTATCTTTGTTAAGCGACTGAATAAGTGTTCTCTTGATATTATAAAATAGAGAGACTGAGTAATTAAGAAGGAATAAAGGTGTATTCTCCTTAAAGCTCAAAGACTGCAATGAATAATACTGGTAGATGAGGTCCTGCTTCCTGATGGAAGACCATATGAAACAGAATCCTGCTCATGACTCCTCTTATGTTTAAAGCTACAGTGTGCACTCATTAACCCTAATCACTCCCAAATTCAACTTTCAAATATTACAATAATATTAAACTTTTATCCACCCAATAGCTTAGCATGGAGATTAAAATTTGATATCAGTGTTGGCATGGACAGTTAAATTTTAGAAGATTTCATATATGTTTGCCGTGAGCTTAAATGACATTTGTTGGAAATTTTCATTTTCTTGCTTCCCTCAGAAGATGAGCATATCAGAGGAAATAGAGCTCAGGGCTTAATATCTGATTAAATCTGATTCTCAATTCTTTTGCCTGTTAAATGTGTGATTCTGAACTATTTCAACATTATTGAAGCCTTTTTCCTTTGTGTAAAAGCTAGCAGATGTAATGCTTACTCTTCTAATCTCAAAAGATTTTTGATGAACCAACCAATTAAAAAATGTGAAGGTCCACTATGTGCTGTCTGTCAAGTACATTATACACAGGTATATACCTCTTTTTAAATATATTTTTATTGGATATTTTATTTACATTTCAGATGCTATCCCCTTTCCCCATTTTGCTCCCCCCCCCCAGGAACCCCCTATCCCATCTCCCCTCCAAACCTCTTAAATATCAGGTATTAATTTATGATTTACAAAACTATGATTAATGTATAAGTACATAAGTGATCAATCTCTATTGACTCAGAAGACATGAATGATCTTACTTTTTATGCTCATGGGCAGCACACATCAAGACATTTGATATGTTTTATATTGCACTATTATTTAATAGTAATTTTACCATGTGGTAGAATACATGTATGATGCAGCTGTAGTCCTCAGACTTCAGGACAATATGCACCCCTATGATGACTAAGCATTTAGTATTTTGGTAAAGAAGCAAAGAAAATATGGTGAGTTAAATTTAAAAAGATGAATTGTTGCTGGTTACATTATTTCTCTTCCAAATTCATACACTGAGATGCATTGGAATATGATTGTATTTAAACATAGTCTCTCAAACAGATAATTTATTTAAAGTTAGAATAATCGTGTCCATAGGTTATGTAGGATGGAAATTCCTCCACCAATGTAAATGGCATCTTTGGAAGAATTGGGAATTAGGATGCTGTGGGCACATCTGAAGACATGGAAAGATGACAGCTCTATACCAGCTATGGAGAGAACTCTCAAAGAACCCAACTATGCCAAAACATTAATCTTGAATTCCTAGAATCAAGAATAATAAGAAAATCAGTATTTGTTATTTGAACTTCCCAAATTGTCATTTTTATGCATCCACAGAGTACTAATACACCTAAGCAGATGCCTACTAAAATAGTGGTCACCCTGATCTCTAAGTGGTGCCATTTCTAACGTATATAATACTCCTACATTGTATTTTTAAAGATTATCAAAATAAGAAACTAATAAATTGCAACACAAAACAAAAATCAATTGGCAATGACAGAATAATGGAAGTACTCAGAAAATTATCGTTTTAGGATATCAGTAGATCAGATACTATGTGTGTATATGAAGTGTGTATGTGTACATGTGTGTGCAATAATGTATGTGCATGTATGTGTACACATATACTGTGTACATATGGAGATAAAAGATAAACACTGGTTGTTAGTCCTCTGACACCTTCTAACATGACCTTCCATTGGCTTGGAACTTTTTTTTGCATAGGCCAGGGTAGAAGACCCAAGATTATTGAGATATCCACATGTCTCTACCTCCCATCTTACTGCCACTGGGATAAAAGGCAAACACAACTACACTCAGCTTTCACTTGGGTTCTGCAGAGCCAAACTCTAGTCTTAGGAGATAGGCACTCTTAGGAGATAGGCACTTTACTGTCAGCCAACTCTTTGGCCCAAGATGTTTCAGTTTAGTTAAAATAGACATCAACTAGCAACTTATATTTTTACAGTTGATTTAGGCTATGGAATTTGTCTAGCAAAAGCTAAAAGTATTATTTAGTTATGGACTACTTGAATAAAGATGAATTCCAGGCATAGAATGAATCATGTAGGACTCAACAAATAATGAATAGAAATTCAAATAAAAAAGACATTCAGGAGTCACTGAGAAGCAAACCTAGAAAGAGTGCGTATCATGGACATCTGCATGACCGTTGGTGGTAGAATAGGCCACAGGCACTAACACAGACTCCCAGGTGCAGTAGGACCACACATCTAGTCATGACCCTTCAGGTACCCTGATATCACCATGGCCTCAAATATGAGCAGTTTAGGCCATTCACATCAGTATGGCCCCCGAAGGGGACAGCATGGCCCATGGACTTTAACATGCTTTCAGGCAACAGAATAGACCATATCTGTCTCTACGGCATTAGGTGGTAATGACACCAATAACACAGGTCACAGACATCGACCAGACCCCCAGCCACATCAGGAGGACCAACCACACATGGTATCATGGACCATGGTGGTTCTTTAAGGAGATGCAATCCAGAAAGTGAGCTGTTCCTCATCTCAGGACTCACTGCCCAGAGCCAGGGTAATCCTGTGTTCCAGCTAGGGGACTGAGTCATTCTAAGCTCCAGGCTGTAGCGCGCTACCCCACCAACCCCACTGGGCAACAAACTGTCCACTGACATCCTCAGCCCTCCCTCACCCCTGTGACTGCCATCAAGTCTCCATGGCATGGAGGTGAGAGGCAGGGTGGGCTTCAGCCAGGCTGGCTTCTACTGTCCTGTATGCAACATTAACTCTTCTTATTGCGTTTGTATTTGTTTATATCTCACAAGCCGCTATAATCCCTTGCTGAGTCACCGACTGGTCCAAACTGCCCCCCACCCCCAGTAAAAGTACATATTGATATTATAATGTATTTAAATACTGTCACTTGAGCCAGTGAGCTACTGTAGCAAATAAATAGACATCTCACCAAACCTAAAAATGACTGACACAAATTGTTCTATGGCTTCCACATACTGCCCATTAGAGACAAAGGGTAACACACACACAAGTACACACAAGCACATGCACACACACATGATAATAATTTTAAATATAGTCACTGGCTAATGGCTACTTGAAGAAACCTTCTCTAAGATATAAAAAAAAAAGTGACTTTATTTGAGATTGTAGAGTAAACAACATTTAAATGACATACAAAATGTTTGTGTTTAAAACCACGGACTGATACAAGTCTAAAAGACAGAGACAGTATAAGTTCTAAAATATATCTACTCTCAGTGCTGAGACTAAGTTGTAAAACATCATTGTGGTGAAATTTTCTTTCCTTACTCATAAACATTGAGTTTGTAATTCTCTACATTTAAAATAAATGAAAACCTGAAGGCTCTAAGATGATTATCCATTTCCCTCCCTAAAATCATCTGTGTGCCCTACACTGGGAATTCACACCTAGCTATTATTATAAAACTTATTTGTAAAGGAATTATATTTATTTTGTTTAGATGAACTATTCAAATACTAATTTTATTCTTAGAAAGACTCAAACATTCATATGATGTATATTGATCATATCTGTCTACTAACACCTCCTTCCAACTTCCCTTATCGCCTCTCACCTTATTTCTCTCCCAACTCTGCATCCTTTTAAATTTCATTCTGTTATTGATAACCTCTCACAACCTCACATAAACTAGTACTTTCCATATGCACATATGGTATGTGCAATCTCCCAGCAGCCAAATATTTCTCCCTCAACAAACTTAAGATATAGTATAGTAGGAAATTCTGTTGAGAAAGTCTTGGTGTCTGTTATATAATACATAACATATTAATTTTTATTGGATACACAGAAAACACTTTAAAATTTTACTGTACTCTTGAACATGTTTTAATAGTACTATTTTAGACACAGACTATAAACAAGTTGCACAGAAGCTTGGCAAGGGCACAATAGTCTTCAGGACCTTATGGGATTTCTTACTGCTATGGCACTAAAACAATTATACACAAGGCTCCTTATCCACAGGCATTTTAATTGTTCTATTTTGTTTATTTGAAAGAGATAAATATCATTAAAATGAATAGTATGCATGAAATAGTAACAAATCAAATAAATATTTGTAAAAACAATGTGAGAATATCTCTAAAGAACATCACCACTGAATCACAACCAACCAGAAAAATCCAAGAAGCTATTTCTTTAAATGGCAATGTTTTTAATTAACTAAACAGATTTTATTGTGAGCACAAACATGATATTCCTTAATTTGCATAAATTATCACTTTTAAAATACTTCAATAAGAGGAACACACACAGACTGTGAGCAGATACATGCTAGCTGAGTTAGCTTCAGTCAAAGTTTGGAAAGTTGTGATCACTGCAGTCTTTAATAAGCATTTAAATAAACAGAAGTATCTACTAGGCATAGCTTAAATTCCAATATCCACAGAGTCATTCTAACATTTTGATAATCTGTCATTTTTCAGTTACCCTGAAACCTTCTTGTATTCACAAAATGTGGGGTACACCAAAATTCTACTTTGGGATCATGGAGACTTAAGATCAAATCAAATTATATCCATATCCTTTTCAAATTTATTTTGTTTTCCTACATGGTTTTCAGCCATTTCCTTAGCTCAACACTTCCACGTGTGTTATGTGTCTATAGAGATTTAAGAGAGGTACCTCGAGTCACTTTTATTTCCCAAGAGAAATAACAGTGTTATTAAACAGCTTCCACAATCAGGGTAATTTCCAGCTCATGTTGGATCAGAGGTCCAGCCTCAGGTCTCACTCTTTCCCTTCTGTGATGCATGACTCCACAGTATTGCTTTGAATTACAAACAAAAGCCTGGAGCTGAGAAATTTCTTGGTGGCTAAATTGCTTGCTGTACTGCATAAGTACATGAGTTCAGATCCCAAGTATCCACATAAAAGCCAGACATAGTAGCAGGTATAACTCCAATGCTGGATCAGGGGGTGAAGAGAGTCACTGAGTTGCCCTGGTCCAGCTTCCTTGAGAGGCATGTGTCATAGGTTTTGCAGGGTAAATTCCATGGCTTCTGAAGCGCTGAGAAATTGAGGTATTCTCTCAGGCAGTGAACCATTCAAGCTGCCTTGTGATTTTTCTAGAAGTCAACAAAGCATATGGAAGTTTGACAGGACAGCTGGTCTCAGACATTAAGCTTGTGTACCCTCTATTGCTTGAAAATATCATCATATCCTGGAAACTACCACTGTTTTCACTGTGGCAACCACCATTATATTCCGTTTCTGATAAGTATATGAAATATCTGATTGTTTAGATAAACTGGTCTAAACCCCAGACTTGTTGGCACTTCTCCACCCTGACCTAAATAAAAATTTCTTTTTTCATCAGCCATATCAGGTAAGCGTGGCTCAGTAAGTAAGTGCTGGAACTTACAGGGGCAATGGTAGGAATATCCCAGTGGTTTACTGGCAAGTCTTCCTAGCCAAAGAAGTGAGCTCCAGTTTCAGTGGGAAATGCTATTTCAAAAAATAAGATAGGAGGGTAGAAATGGCTCAGTAGTTAAGAACACTGGTTGCTCTGGCAGAGGACCAGGATTTAGTTCCCAGAAACCACGCAGTAGCTCACAACCATATGCAAATCCAGGTTCCAGACACCTGACATCCTATACTGACCTCCATGGGTACAAAGCATACACATGGCACACATAAATAGACACAAGCAAAACACTCATACAAATAAAATAAGTAAATCTGGGAAAATGGTGATCTAGAAAGACACTCAAGATTTGGACATCTGCCCTGCACATACTCAAAACACAATAATGCATACATAAACACTAAAATTTAAAGAAAAAAAAAAACAAACCAAAACAAAACAAATGCTGTGTGAAAATCAGCATACTGAAGGAAATGGGATGCCAATGTGATTCCAAAAATTTAAAAGTTGAGAGATATTTACTAAGCGCACATCCATTGAATTACTGTTGTTTTAAAATTGAAATCAATATATTACCTTTATTTTTATTTATGTGTCTTATACTAGCTATTAAGTTTTTAGAGCCATCAACAAAAAGTCATATGGATCTGGATTTATATCTACAAAAAAATTATACATTTGCTTTTGACCTGTAAGTCATCAAATATATTTATAGTGAATAATTAAGAACAATGATAAGAACTTTTTTTTCCCCATGAGACTCAGCATGAGAGTCACACCGGAGAGACAGCAGAATTCAAACTCGGAGAGAAGGGCATGGCTGCCCTCTGGGGGTGAGCACTGAAGCCATGCACCACTACTTGCTTGCTGATAAGAACTTTTGAGAATTCCTAAATTCAAACAATCATCTTCTTATCTCTAGGGGAAGGAGCACTGGCTTTATTTCTATTTTTATGACAACTAAAATTTTTGTGGAATACCTAGGATAATCTAATGAATCAAGAAGTAAATAACTTAGTTTTATATTCACTATTTCAGATACAAAAGTCTTTGCGACAATTTCAGTACATTTTTCTTCATTTTCCATCCATTGTATAAGCACCTAACCCTCAAAATGAAGACTGTCATAGAGACCTTCACTTCCTTAACAATGCTTGTCTGAAACTGAGTAAACAAATCTAAATTAGTCTTAATGTAGTGTATTTTTCACCATAACTTGAACTTCAATACATAGAACTTCATTGTGAGAAATCAAGGAAAGACATTGTGTGTGTGTGTCTGTGTGTGTGTGTGTGTGTGATGCTCTAAGCTCAATACACATTAAACTCAATTAAGATACATAAGATACATGTGTGTGTGATGCTCTAAGCTCAATACACATTAAATTCAATTAAGATACATACTCCACTAATTTTGACCATGAAAAATAGTTCTATACAATGCAGACCAAGAGGACTATGCACATTTTCAGTGAAGAAAAATACAATTATGATCAGGGGACAGACCAGAATAAATAGTATAGGGTATTAGGAAAAAATTTCTTGTAGGAGGATTAAGGCTTTATTTAACTAAAATTCAATTTCTTAGAACCTGTCCAGTGGGGCTTTTTTTTGGATATTTTATTTATTAACATTTCAAATGTTATCCCCTTTCTCAGTTTCCTTTCCAGAAAGCCCCTATCCCATCCTCCTCCCCCTGCTTCTATGAGAGTGTTCCTCTACCCACCCACCCACTCTGCCTCCCTGCCCTGACATTCCCCTATGCTGGGGAAATCAAGCCTTCACAGGACCAAGGGCCTCCCCTCCCATCGATGTCCAACAAGGCCATCCTCTGCTACATATTTGGCTGGAGCCATAGGTCACTCCATGTGTACTCTTTGGTTGGTGATTTAGTCCCTGGGAACTCTGGGGGGATCTGGTTGGTTGATAGTTATTCTTCCTAAGAAATGCAAACCTCTTCAGGTCCTTCAGCCCTTTCTCTAACTCGTCCACTAGGAACCCCATGTTCAGTCAAATGGTTGGCTGGAAGCATCTGTCTCTATTTGTCAGGCTCTGGCAGAGCTTCTTAGGAGACAACTATATCAGGCTTTTGGGCTAATATCCACTTATCAGTAAGTGCATACCATATGTGTTCTTTTGTGATTGGGTTACCTCACTCAGGATGATATTTTTAATTCCATTCATTTGCCTAAGAAGTTCATGAATTCATTGTTTTTAATACCCAACTAGTAATCTATTATGTAAATGTACCACATTTTCTGTATCTATTCCTCTGTTCAAGGACATCTGGATTCTTTCGAACTTCTGGCTATTATAAATAAGGCTGCTATGAATATCTGTATGACAAGAACTTCAAATCTCTGAAGAAAGAAATCAGAGAAGATCTCAGAAGATGGAAAGATCTTTCATGCTCATGAATTGGCAGGATTAGTAAAGTAAACATGGCCATCTCGCCAAAAGCAATCTATAGATTCAATGCAATCTGCATCAAAATTCTTCATAGAGTTAGATTTGCAAATTCATTTGGAATAACAAAAAAAAAAACAGAATAGCAAAAAATATTCTTTACAATAAAAGAACTTCTGGAGGAATAACAATCCCTGACTTCAAGCTATATTTCAGAGCAATAGTGATAAAAACTGCATGATATTGGTACAGAGACGGGCAAGTAGATCAATGAAACAGAATTGAAAACCCAGAAATGAACCCACACACTTAGGTCACCCATTTTTATCTTTTTGTACTAAATTCAAGTCCAAGTGGATCAAGAACTTCCACATAAACCAGGTAAACTAAATGTAATAGAAGAGAAAGTGGGGAAGTTCAAATACTTAGGCAAAGGGGAAGTTCCTGAACAGAACACCAATGTCTTATGCTCTAAGATCAACAATCCACAAATGAGACCTCATAAAATTGCAAAACTTCTGTATGACAAAAAAACACTGTCAATAGGAGAAAACAATAACCAATAGACTGGCAAAAGATCTTTACCAACCCTACATCTGATAGAGGGCTAATATTCAAAATATACAAAGAACTCAAGAAGTTAGACCCCAGAGAACCAAATGACCCTATTAAAAAATAGTGTACAGAGCTAAACAAAGAATTCTTAACTGAGGCTGAGAAGCACCTAAAGAAGTGTTCAGCATTTCTGATAGTCATCAGGGAAATGCGAATCAAAACAACTCTGAGATTCCACCTCAAGCCAGTCAGAATGGCCAAGTTCAAAAACTCAGGTGACAGCAGATGCTGGCAAGGATGAGGAGAAAGAGAAACACTTCTCCATTGTTGGTGGGATTGCACACTGGTACAACCACTGGGGAAATTAGTCTGGCAGTTCCTCAGAAAATTGGACATAGTACTACCTAAGGACCCAGCTATACCACTCCAGGGCATATACCCAGAAGATGCTCCAACATATAACAAGGACACATGCTCCACTGTGTTCATAGCTGCACAGTGTTTCTATGGCACTCTTATGACAGTTTCTTCCTCTCTTCCTCCCCTTTCCTTCCTCTTCCTGTCTCTCCCCTCCCACTCTTCCCTCTCCTTCATCCTTTCCTCTTCCTTCTCCTCCTCTTCCCCGCTCTCTCTTTCTCTCCTTTGTCTTTGCTGAAAACACGTATTAGAGCCTGAAGATACAGCAGTAAATGGGATACAATTTAAGTATTACCTTCAAAGAACCACAGCAGAGTTTATATACTTAAAAAAATGCTGATCAATATACAAAAACTTTGTACTAACAGAAGTTTTAAGTTAATAGCTATTTCTCCTCTGATACACAGTTATTATAAGCCTGACGTAATCTCCTTTAAAAAGTTAACTCAGGGTAGTAGCAAGGAGATGCTATATCAGCTACTGCATCCTTAAAACAAAGCTGGTGTCTCTTTGGACTTTAAAATTGTTCATATGCAGCTTATTTCATTTTTATTTAATCAAATAAAAAAAATGAAACCCAATGTGGTAGAAGACAACCACAGATGCTCTGCCTTCCCTGGCTAGAGGATCACAGGCTTCTGGCATGTGTGTCTGTAGATTATGTTCTGCCTTTTACATTTCATAGGCTCCAGGAGATATATGGGCAAGTACTGCCTTGTTTCCTGCCCTTGAGTGTCTCTGACACCATCATTTTCCTCTGAGAAGTAATTAGTGTGCAAGAAAATGTTACAGAACTGTCATAGTTGCATACAAAACTAATGTAACTTAAGTCTATTTCCTTCTCACCTACAACTGGGACACAGATGAAGAATTCTGTTTTCCTTGCTCATATTTTCTCTTATGCTACATACTTAAGAAGACTATGATTCTCCAGCTATTATGAAAATGTTAAAAAGAAAAAAACAGTCTAACATGTGAGAGTCCCTCAATGACAAGACATCTGTAGAGATGCTTATTTGGGCTTTTTGGAGATTTTTATCACTCCAAGTGCTCAGGAGATTTCATCTTTTAAAAAAAATAGTTTTAAAATTACTTTTTATTTTAATATAAAGATACACATTAATCATATCCAGTAGTTATTAATACAGCAAAAAGAACTGTCAAACAAAAAACTAGACACACAAATGTACATTTCTTAAGAAAGAAAATAAACTCTCCTAGAGGTCACATAGCTACCCTACAGACCACAGAACTCCAGAGTGCTGAAGCACCGTCACCTCAGCAAAGCCTTCCAAAAAGATCTAAGTCAATTTCAGACCTGCTGCATTTGCAGGGAGTCTGTCTCTGGCCCAATAAATATTACTTGTTTAAATTGTCTCTCTGTTGCTAGGATTACAATAATATCGCCAATGTAGATTCTCTTCCCTCCCTCTCCCCTGCACCCACCCCACAGCACATCTGCTAGAATTCCAATAATATCACCAATGTAGATTCTCTTCCCTCCCTCTCCCCTGCACCCACCCCACAGCACATCTGTTAGGATTCCAATAATATCGCCAATGTAGATTCTCTTCCCTCCCTCTCCCCTGCACCCACCCCACAGCACATCTGCTAGGATTCCAATAATATCACCAATGTAGATTCTCTTCCCTCCCTCTCCCCTGCACCCACCCCACAGCACATCTGCTAGGATTCCAATAATATCGCCAATGTAGATTCTCTTCCCTCCCTCTCCCATGCACCCACCCCACAGCACATCTGCTTTGATATGCTCTTTATTTGTGTTGTCACTCAACTACAGAGCTTTTGTTAAGCTTTTACATTTTATTTATATTTTCATTTATTTTTGAAATTTTCATATATAAAAGTGTTTTGATTATGCCCACTCCCCCATTCTCTCTTCCCTAACTTCATGTCTACTTTTCTGATTAATACTAAGCCACTGAGTTCAACCATAGCTGAAGAAATGTGCATAAGAATGAAACCAACTGCTTGGCAAAAGCAGTCTCATTCATTACCCATACTTGATACTGATTAGCTATCAGAATCCAGTTGCTACTCATCTAGAGAGGTGGAATCTTGAGAACCCATCTCCCATCCATGCTGTGATTTTTGACTAGATTTTGTACATCCTTATGCAGGTAACCAAGGATGCTTTGATTTCATGAATGAAATCATAACTACATTAAACTGTCCCAGGGTCTTGAAAGGGAAGACCATGTCCATTCCAACCTTTCCCAGGAACACCAAGGCAGAGGTTCCCACACAAACCCACACAAACTCCCCTCTTAATTTACACTTCTAGGGTTTCAGGGTACATGTGAACTTTCAAAATTTGGTGGAACCCATTTTCAATAATTTTCCTTTTAAAAAAAATTATACGAATTCATTTTAATTTTTTTAAATATTTACTATAGATAAGTTCAACTGTGTGCAAATATAGTTTCATCTCACTCCTACTCCCATCCTTCCCACAATAGATTATATTGGCACAAGGTAACATAATTATTTGATCTGTAAGTATGCCATTTAATTTCTATAAATATATAGCAAATTACTACTAATATATTATCTTAAAACAGTATCCATTTATAATTTTGTTGTTCTGTAAGTCAGAATCAAGTGAGCTTGACTAGATTTTCTGAGTCCAGGGTCTTTCAAGGCTAAAGGGTGTTGGGTAGACTGCATTTGTTTATGTGGAGGTGTGAAGAGATAATCTGTTCTCAGTTCTACTCCAGGTGTGTGGGAGAATATACTTCCTAGTAGCTGCAGATCTGAAATTCATTTCCTTGCTGCATTTAAGTGCCTGCAATGTTGACTGCTCAAATCTGCTTGCATTCCTTTGGTGTCCATCTTCAGCTACAAACCATAAATTGTTCTTTTTATTTTTGAAATTGTTCTGACTTCCCATTCCCCACTCCTCTTCTGTGTAGTATCAGGAAAAAGATCCCTGTTTGTCATACCTTTGATGCTTGCATTCGATCTAGCTATGTAATACAGACTCACACCTGCCCTTACCTTAAGGTCAAATCATTAGTTATTCTATCATATCTTCAAATTATCTTTTGTCATGTCAGTAAATACTCATAGGGATAAGAGTTCACTATATTTATGGGTACTTGGATGAACAGAACATTTTTATTGTGTCATTTTTTGACTGTCCAACTTTACATGAGCTAATATTGATCAAGAATTAAGGAGTATTTGTTTTCTCTATCTTCAAATGCCTATCCTTGATGTCCAAAATTCCCACATACCCATCCCACAGTTCTTCTAAAATATGTCATAATTTCAACAGGATCAGATCTATATTTAAAAAGAAAAAAACATAATATAAATTTATAGTTTGAATACAGGAAGAACTTGAGACGGAAATATTATCAGCACTGCCTCATGAGGAGAGCAAGTATGATAACAATGATGGGTACATCATTCCCATCCCTAACACGTCCTTTAACCACTTTACCCACACAGTTTTGTTCCAGCTAAAACAGGTTAAAGGATGATAAAATAACCATGCTAAAATAGTTAATCATAAAAGTAGCTTTAGAAACCCTCAGAGATAAGATATAATTGTATGCCCTTACAGTGACATTTCTGTGAGAGAGCCCAGCATGCTATTTTTCTCATTCCTATAATGTTTTCTCAGATCACAGAAAAGTTTCTTAAATTTCCATTGAATTGAAAAAGTTTCAGTGGGTCTATTTCAAAGTGAGAAATTTGTAGCTTGGCCTTTTCCACCTTTTTTTTCAACAACTATTTTGTCTTCTTGTAGTAATCACAAATCTTTTCTTCCTGGAGGAACATCCAAGATCATGGTTATTTTTGTGTCCCTTTGTCAAAACATATGCTGCTAATTTTTAAATAGTCTTGTCTATTCTTTATTCAGTTATATTAGTTACTTTTTCATTGCTGTAATAAAGTAGCTATACAAATCAGCATAACACATGAAGAGTTTAATATAGCTCACAGTTTCAGATGCTACAGTTCGCTGTGGCAAAGATGACCTGGTGCAGGATCAAGAGGAGACTAGTCATACTGTAATCACAATCAGGAATGGGGGAAAGAAGCTTGGGGGGCAGAAATGACTTGTGCCCAGGTGGGTTGCCTTTTTCCTTTCTCCTTATTATTCAATCTGAGATTCCAGAAGATGGGATGGTCCACCAACACTCAAGTCTACTTTCATTCTCCAATTCATCCTCTCTTTAAACACTCTCCAAGACATACCTAGAGATGTAAATCCTGGGCAATGATAAATATTGTTGTTAACCAAATTTTACCTACACAATAATATGCTGATTTATGTATGTTGTTTAATACATTGTTTATCATTGTCATGTAAAAAAGTTTATTAATTATTTAGCAAGCAATGTCATACCTTGAGCTAACAAGACAAAGAAATTCGAGTATTGCTAAAGGAAGATACTAGAGTTCATCATTTCTGTTCTTCATAGATTGTTTCTTTATTAAAGTATTTACCTGAATTGTAGCTAAGAAATTTTGTTTCTTACTTTCCAAGTGGAATTTTAAGACATTATTATTTACAATGACATTGTCCTACGTATTTTTTTTTAAACTTTCACTTTTAATAGAGTGCTTTGTATAAACTAGACACTTGGAGGTGTATAAAAAATATTTCTGGCCTCTAGAAATTTACTATTCAGTAGCAAAAGGAGCAATCCTATCAGCTCAATGCAGACTGCTACACAGGATTTTGAGATTAAGAGCCCATGTTCTGTGTCTGAATAGGATTTTTCAAAACAAGGTTACTTGGGTCTATAGATTGATGACTTTGAATGAATAGGGAGCAAATAGTTTTCCTCAGTCCACAAGTTCTTTTCATGTTCAAAGAGGAGAGTCTATTCAATTATTCCCCTTCTGTCAGATTGCCAAGTTTTGTACTGTTGATTAAAGTCAATGTTTGGAAATTATAAAAATATTTTAACAAAAAGGGCCTAACACATAGATCATAAGTGATTTAAATTCTAACGAAGTTGCTTCTCTTTTTGTGGGACTTTTTTTTTTTTTTTTTTACATAAGGTTTCTTTTGAACCTTTGTGAATATTGCCAGGAGTTTTCAAGCAATGTTTCTTGTATTAACCTTGGCTTTCTTATTAATTTTCAGATGGACTTTGTCAGAACATTTCCCACAGATGCATCCTGAGAGACAAAGATCTATGCTGTTATTTTCTCAGATATGTTTTTGAAATGTTTGCTACAATCTCAAGACGTGCAGCCTGCTAAAAAAATAATAAGGCTACCTTCTCTGTGCCCTTTCTTTGATCAGCTCCACACCATGCACTCTATCAAAAACCTTTGTCTTCTAACTGCTCTCTGCTCTCCAGTGTCTACCAATCAATGCCAGCTAGTGCTTCTGCATCACTTTGAAGAGGCCAAGTCACAGAAGCCTCAGCAAAGAAATAGGAGGAAATTATTTTCACAATCTCTTTTAAAATATTGTATGGAGAAAAGTCAATTTACAAGATGTACATATTTTTTATAAGAAAGATTGGGTGTAAGAAAATTTTGACTCTGTCATTCCAACAGTGAATGTGTAAAATGACAGAAGAGGCAAAACTATGTGTCCTAGAGTGTCTTAAATTAGATTTGCAGTTGACAGAAGTTATAAAGCTGAGCAGAAAAGAAAGCTGTAGCCCACCAGATATTAGATAAAATATCAAGAGTCTTCGAGATCAGAGGAAAGACATTTTCTTATTGAAAATAATTGTGTGAGTTAACAAGCATGGAATGCATATTTTATTTTGTGTGTGATGGGCATCATCATCAAACAAAATATAGACTATGTAAACCAAACAATATCACAAACAGATATAAAATAAATAATCACTGATAACCAATAACAATACTGATGGCATGCCAAATGTTGCAAGGATGCCAAAGGATGAAGAAAGTAAAAATGAAAGGAAATAATAGGTAAAAAAAAAAAAAAATAGAGGTAGCCGTGAGCTTGGAGTGCTTGCCAGACACAGAGCATGTAATTGTTCTCATATATTTTGAAATTTACTCTAATTATAACAAGAAACCTTTGGGGGTTATATATAACAATAATTTGATTACATTTGTGTAATGTTGAAGATGAAAATTAAACACTGAATTTTGATTGCAACCCCCCCACACACACACTCCTTTGCCATTAGCTGTATTACTTTGGTTAGTGTGGTCATTTGCAAATTGGCATGATGTTATGTAGGTCAGAAGAGAATGGGAGTTAAGGAGAATGATGAAATGTCATTTATTGTGCACTCATGGGTACAAGAGACTACTCTCTTTCATTAATTCTTGTATCATTGGGTAGTAAGATCATGCTTGTATCATCATAAACCTCTTTAAATTGAGTAATATATGCACATTCACATACTTATACACCTATAAACTAAGCAATCTCCAAGGGCTTCAAACATCTCCCTCCTTCAATGTATTTGGAAATGTGGAACTGTATATTATAGGCTTCTTAGTATATTCACTAATGGCACATTACCACTGTTAGAAACATAACACATCATTGTTTGGGCTATGTACAATCTTTTGTACTTCTGTATGAACTTCAGGGTGTTTTGGAATTTTTTTCTGTAAATTTCTGGGGGATTTTTATTGATGTCACATTGATTCTATAAATCTTATGGTCATTTCCCCACTATTAACTCTTCAAATCCATGAGCAGAAAAAGTTTTTCTATTTCTGACATCAACCTCAATCACTTTCTTCAGAGATGTACAATATTCATTGTAGATGTCTTTTACCTTTTTGGTTAAATTTATTCCAAGATACGTTATTCTAAACCCATATAGCTTCTAAGGGTATTTTAAACACTTGATTTTATACCCATAAATAAGCATATCTCGCAACCCTCACCAAAGAAGCTTACTACAGAGATCCACTAGTACAAAATACAAAGAATGACTGTGGGATGGTCAACTCCAGTTTCATCTTGGTTAGGCTACTACAACATAACTCTGCCATCAAAGATTCATGAAACATCTTGGAAGAGAGGTCCTGAGAAAGTGTAAGACCCAGAGGATCAGGATGTCTTCTGTGAGAGTGTCTTTTTGTCATAGCAGGATAAAAGGAAATAAAGTCACATTTTTCCCCAGGATTTTCACTATAAATCTTTGTTTTTTATTTCCTCACTTTACATCCCTATCACTGACCCCCTCCTGGTGGCCCCTTCACACAGTCCCTCTCTCCATTCCCCCTCCCCCTCTTACCTGAGAGAGTAGAGAACCCCCTGTGTATCCACCCAACCCTGGCACACCAAGTCTCTTCAAGGATAGGCACATTCTCTCCCACTGAGGCCAGATTAGACAGCCCAGGTACAGGAACAGAATCTACAGACAGACAACAGCCTTAGGGATAGAGCCTGCTCCAGTTGCTGGGAAACCCGCATGAAGACAGAGCTACACATCTGCTACATATCTGCCAGGGTCCTAGGTCCTGCCCGAATATGCACCACCGTTCAGTCTCTCAGAGCCTCCAAGAGTCCAGGTTAGTTGTCTCTGTTGGTCTTCCTGTGGAGTTCCCATTCCCAATGAGGACCCTCAATCCTTTTCCCAAGTCTTCCACAAGACTCACCAAGCTCTGTCCAATGTTTGGCTATGGGTCTCTACATCTGCCTCAGCTCAGTCAGCTTCTGGGTAGAACCTCTCAAAGGACAGTTATGTTAGGCTCCTGTCTACAAGCATACAGAGTATCATTAATAGTGTCAGGTACTGGTGCTTGCCCAAGACATGGGTCTCAATTTGGGCCAGTGATTGGTTAGCAATTTCCTAAGTCTATGCTTGGCTTTTTCCTTGCATCTCCTGTAGATAGGACAAATTTTGGGTCAATAGCCTTGTGGATAGATTTGTGGTCTTATCCCTCCACTAGGGGGGAATGTCTGGCTACTGGAGGTGGCCATTTCAGGTTCTATAACCCCACTGCTATGAGTCTCAGCTAAGGTCACCCCCATAGACTCTTGGCAGCCTCATCCATCCCAGGTCCAATTCTGGAAATCAATCTGTCAATTTCTCAGAAATTGGGAATAGTTCTACCTGAAGACCCAGCTATACTGCTTCCTGGTTTATACCCAAAAGATGCTCCACCATACCACAAGGACATGTGCTCCACTATGCTCATAGCAGCTTTATTTATAATCGTCAGAAACTAGAAACAACCCAGATGCTTCTCAACTGAAGAATGAATACAGGAAATGTGGTTCATTTACCCAGTGGAATACTACTCAGCCATTAAAAATAAGAACATCATGAATTTTGCAACCCAATGGATGAAACTAGAAAATATTATCTTGAATAAGGTAAGCCATACCCCAAAGAACATGCATGATATGTACTCATAAATAAATATTAGCCATAAGGTAGAGGATAACCACAGACACAAAGAAGCCAAACAAGAAGGAAGGCCCAAGTGAGGATACTTGAATCACACTTAGAAGAGGGAATAAAGTAGTCATAAGAGACAGATGGAGGGAGAGAACTGGGGTGGGGAGGGGATGATGAGGGGAATGTGGGTAGTTCAGAGTCAGGTGTGGGGAGAGTTAGAAAGAGAGGGACAGAGGGCCAGGAGAATGACTGGAAATCTGTAACTGGAAGAGATGGAGAGTTGGGAAATCTCTAAATAGTAACAACTTTAAAATGTTCAAAGAACTAAATATGGAGAGGAAGTTCAGTTTATAAGATTTCCTTGCAAGCGTGAGTACCTGAATTCAATTCCAATAACTAACATTTAGAACACAAATGAAGTCAGCAGTGGTGGAAAAGTCTTGTAATCCCAGTACTAAAGTTACAAAAACAGATAAGCCCCTTGGAATCTCTGGCCAGTCAGTCTAGCCTATTTTGCAAACTCTAAATGAATGAAAAATTCTGTTTCAAAAACAAAATAAATTCTTTTAAAATATGAAATAAAATAAACAAATAACACAATACAAAAATGGTGAACAGATCTTTGGGAAATACACTCAAAGTTGTCCTTTTGCTTCCATGTGTACCTGCAAACATGTGCATCCCACTACATGTGAACATGCACACACATACACATGCATACTTCCCAAAAGTTCAAAATACTCCAGAAGGGTGTGTAAGAAATCAAGTGAATGATATCTACAACACTTTTCTGGAAGGCTCACGCTTATCTTATAAACTCTATAAACTCTAAAATTTGACATATTATATTTTCTTAATGCCATCATATTCATAACCAAAAAAAAATCTCTTCACTATGATCTCCAGAAAAAAAAATTATGTTTCTAAGATACAATGGATCAGGGTGTTAGTATTCTGTCTAAACTCCACCTCCACAGTTACCTGGCAACAGCCAGATATGCTCCTCCCCACAGTTACCTGGCAATAGCCAGGTAGGCCTGGCCCACTATAAAAGGGGCTGCTTGCCCCCTCCTCTCTCTCTCTTAATCTCTTACTCTTTTGATCTCTTGCCTCTAGCTCCTCTCTGTCCCCTCACCCCTTTCTTTCCCCCTCTCTCCACGTGGTCATGGCTGGTCTCTACTTCTCTTCTTCCTCTCTTCTTCCATCTTCTTTCCCCCACTTTTGCCCTATCTCCTGAATAACACCCCCCTCTTGGAACTGTTTGGTCTGGAGTGGTCTGTTCTAAGCTGTGCTCAGATGCCTAACACCGGACTTCTAACACCGGACTTCTAACACTGGTGCTGCGAACCTACGTCTAACACAGGGTAAAGATTTTTATTCCAAAGAGAAAAACTATGATAAAGCCAGGAATAAACTAATCAAATTGAAACCAAAACCCAGCAGAATAAGCTTCAAAACCTGCAGCTCTATGTCTAGTTTTTAGGCAGGGTACACACAAGTTCTCTCCTTGGCCATATCCATGTTTGAAGGTCTCCTTGGTGAGCATTCCATAGTTTTAGAATCTCCAATATCCTAGAATCTCAATGGAAGATGAAGCTTCATCTTCACCACTTCATACAATGTTCTTCCAGGCCCTTTCTGCAAGGACTTCAACCTTGCACATAGCAAGTGATCTCACCTGCTCTCAACTATGCTCTCAAACTGCCGCCACCCTCCTTGACTTCCAAAGTAGCACCCAGTGGATGACATTGCCAAGTTCAACTGTCAACTCAAGGTGTAGACTGACCCCTTTGAACCACAGCAGACCACAGACAGTCCTATCAGCTTCTGTGTGCTGACTCTGGTAAATATTTTCCTAGAAAGTTTCTTTTGAGGAGCAGGGAACCCCTTCAGCTTAAGCTTTCTTTCTTTAAATGACTTTAGATCTGCAAAAGATGTAGCTTCCAGTAAGTAGTAGGGTTTTGTCATTTGAATACCTTTCCCATCCTTCCAATGCTCCACAGGAGGCCTCTCTTGAGTAACACTGATCTCTTTAAGGAATGCAGCTGTTTCTCAGCACCAACACTGATGTTTTCCTACCAAAGTGACTCAATCCATTGGCTTGAAATGCAACTTCCCTCAAGATTTCAGGGCACAAGAAAGATGAAGCCAGACTCTTAGCTAATGTAGCATATGAATAGCCCCTGTTTCAGACCCTAATAGAGCCCTTGTCCCTCCTCACCTCCATGATACTGTATAGGCTTGGCCTCCTCCACTGTTCACACTTCTTACAGCACTCCTGTGTTCCAAGAGTCCACCAAAATGGCCCATTAAGATCTGTGTCTATCACTCAAGGGATTCTCTAACCCAATATTCTAGTAACCTAAGAACCACATAGGTTTATCACAGCAACTGCCCAACTTTGTGCTACCAATTTCTGTTTTACTTTTGTTTTCTCGTGCCATGACAAAATATTCTGACAATCGCATCCAAGAAGAAAAGTAAATAAAAGGTTCACTTTAACTCACAGGTCAAGGGATTAGCCATCATAACTAGGAAGTTGGGGAGCTAGAGGCTTGAAGTATCTAATCACTTTACTTGCCCAGTCAGATGAAGGGAGAAATGAATACATATACAGTAGTGTTCTGTTCACACTTTCAATTTTATACATACCAGGATCTCTTGCCCAGGGAATGATGAATTAGTTTTCCCATACTAATTAATTAATGCAATAAAGAGAATCCCCAACACATATGCACAGATGACCATCTCAGAAGATTCTACAGTCAGTCAAGTCAACAACCAACACTATCATAAAATAGAGCTGACATGGCAGATTTTTCCTCAGAAGCTTCAGGAATCAGAAAGTCATGGCCCAATACTTTTGAATGTATTGGTAATTGGTCAATACACTCAAATTGTTAAAAAGAGGAGAGGAAACACTGTAAATATAGACTTCTATAAAGGACAATAAACCAGTCACTATAGATCTTTTCATCTGAAAAAGCTGCTTATCAAAAGTCAAAGAAGTTAAGTTCTTCCCAGGTAAACAAAAAAGTAAAATTTGTTACCAAGAGACCAGCTTATCAAAAATCCTGATGGGAGTTGAAGGTGAGCTAAAAGAACAGTAAACAATCATTTGAAACTGTATTGAAGCATGAATATCCACCAAAAGATCAAAGGATGGAAATAGCAAAATCTAAAGTGTTTATAACAATTTATATTTTTTTATATTACTTGTATTAGTATATGTTATTATAAAATTAGTTACTGTAAAGGCTAAAGGATTGAAAATTTACTTGTGGTTTTATAATTTTTTTTCAAAATAATTTAGGAACTAAAAACTGATAAAGGAAATGACATCATGCTTTAGAGGAAACTAAACTTAAATATGCAATTTTGTATCTTCAATGAACAAAAAAGAGTGAGGCTGGATCTGTTCAAAGACAAGGGGTTACTGCAGCTATGATGTTATTAATTCAAATTCTTATATTCTTTTGTTATTTTAGGACAGGAATTTTTAAATATTTGGTGCATAGAACCCACTGGTAGCCTAGTGATGCTTGTAGATTCAATTTTGAGAACTATTTTAAAACTTCATTTAATGAGGAACATAGAACCTCATAGAATCCCCCCAAAAAATGTATTAAAATTATATTATAAAAGTATTTCAATGTTCTTGGGGTTTATAAAAATAAATTCTTATTTAACTTCTTAAATTAATTATCCCATAGTGAACTTAATAATTAGTGTAGGTATGAGCTTGCGATGGTTACAAAGCACAGTTCAGTATATGCAATGGGATATTAAAATATGCATCATTTCTATTGGAGACAGAGTCATAGATACTGTAAGAAAGGCACTTAATTGACATGTTTGTGTGGGTACATTTTATATCCTCAGAGGCAACTTTTACAAATGACTGTGGTATTTTGAGTACTCTGAGTTTGAATTAATTCAAATTCTAATGTTATACTTTAAAGATGTTAACTACAATCTCCATATAAAAATGAAGAATGAAGATTGAGGACAGAATTTAACTTTTATTACAAAGGTCGAATATGGGGTTGGGAAGATGATTCAGTACCTAAGAGCACTTGCTGCTCTTCCAGTAGACCCAGCTTCAAGTACCAGCAGTATTAACTGTTTGTAGCTCCCATTCCAGGAGAACTGACACTCGGATATGTTCACCATGAATACTGCAAGCATTTGCTGCACATAAATTAGTATAAGGACATATATGCATAAAAATAAAATATAAATTAATATGTTTACTCATGCATAAAATTATGTATAGTACGTATTTTATGATACAGATAGTTAATTGTATGATTCCTTATATCTTTTTCAGAAATTCCTTCTTTTATTTAACCCTCTTGCCTCCTTCCTCTGTATTATCTCCCCCTTCCTTCCTAATTAGAGACCAACCTCGTTTCCTCATTTCCCCAGTCAATTTATTTATATCCTGCTATGCCTTCTCTCTAATGCTTGCACAAACTCCACCCCAGCAAGGATATATTTTTAGTTTCTAGGACTTTGAAGTTCCTTACAGAATATACACTCATGTTTGAATATTTGGAGTTTTCACATCTGAGCAGACAATGTTGTATCCAAGAGTCAATGACCATTATACAGAATTCTCAACCAGGAATGAAAGATCCTCTTTGAAATTGTTGGTCAGTGTTGTACAGACGACTCCTCAAGTATCCCAGGCCATTATTCTTGCCCTTATTTGCTCTCCAAAGACAGAATTTAAGTTCCTGTTGTTGAAGAAACTGTGCACGTCAGAACTGGGACCCACAAGCCTCTGCTCTGAAATTGACCTGATTTCCTCCTCCATGGGAAACACATTTTTCATGGTACCAGAAGATATCTTGAAAGCTTCCAAAAGAAGGGAGCAATCAACATTCCTACCAAGCAATAACGCGTACAAACCATAATAATAACCAGCATGGCATGACAGTCCTATGGGTGTAACAGTAGCACAGATAATTTGATGGTAACCAACAGCCTTCTAACCTGACTGAAGACCTTCTCAACAAGAGTAAAGTCAAGCCTGGTTACCTGAAAGCGAGGCAAGCACCTAAAGCTAGTGAAGTCATGAATTTTTAAGGAGAAGCTACAACTACCGCTTTACTAAATCAGCATAAACCTAATTATATTCTAAGGGTTTCTTTTTTCTCTTATGCCCACAGGCAAGTGTAGTTTTCACCCTCATCAAAGAAAATTTTCTTTTCAGCAGAAGGAAAATATTATATAAAACCACTATCAACTACAAAGCAAATTTGTGGAGTCTAATTCCAATCGATACATCTATAAAACAACTTCTGAATCTAAAGATTAGGGAACATTGTGGAAGCAGGGCTTAGAAGATTTCATGAACCAGGGGATCCAGGGCTTGCTGAGAGATTGTCAAGGCATTTGAGAAGGTCAAAGGCTATGCCATAAAGTTTCATGAACATGATGTCAAAACATGAGCTGAACAAGAGCAATGGTAGGCTCACCAAAGTGATTGAGGGAAAGACCACAAGGCCTCTACTCTAAACAAGAAACTACAGGCAACTAAGAAATCCTCAGATTGGGAAAAATGTACTTTCCCAGGAAGGAGTTCATCAGTTTGTTATCCAATACCAGATGATCAGCTCTGAAAATATATAATTGACAAGAATGATATAATTAATATAGAATGAGCAGGTTATATTTAGAAAAATATATGTATACATATATACATATATGTATGTAACAACAATTAATAAAAATAGATGCCAGGAATTTGAAGGAGTGTGAAGTGTATATAAAAGGACTTTGAGAGAGGAAAGAAAAGGAGTAAATAATAGAATTAGATTATAAACACAAATTTAAAATAATAAAATATTAAAATTATATAATATTAAAACAAAAATGTAAGTGAGATATAAAAGCAAGTGGTAATGCAAATTATAGAATAAAAACCAAATAGGCAGAGGGAATTCTACTGTCAAGACTGTAGAACTATATCCTGTTTTATCAATAGTCACTTTAACTGTAAGTGGATTAACATCTATTATAGAAAAGTTAGAGATTGCCAGAGTAGATAAAATGTTACAATCCATCAACATACTGCCTCAACAATCTCATTTCAAATAAAAATATTATACAAACAAATTGAAAACCAAAATTAGAAGTGTACATCTTGTGTAAATAATAAATGAATAAGAATCATAAATATAATAAAGGGGCAAAAGTTTTCATATGGCGATAAACTTCTAAAATTATTAGTATTGACATATCTTATCACAGATAACCAAAGTAAATAAAACAAAAGCTGTCAAAACTGAAGAAATGAACATATGAGCTATTATAGTTTGAGACTTCAGTACCCAACTCTCAATAATTGATACGTCAATCAGATAGGCAACAAGAATGTGAAACAAAATAATGGGCAAACTACATCAAATAACCATCGACAGGGCACTATATCCAAAAACAGAATTGGGTAAGATGACTACTCACTGCAAAATCTTGGATCTAGGAAGACCTGGCCTCTTTATATCATGACCTCAAGTATGTCAACTGAATATCAAAATAAAAAGTAAAATGTTAAACAGAATAAAAACATGAAATATTTGAACTACAGGAAGTCTGACAAGTAGCATATAAGAAGTAATATATCATTTTGGCCTTTTGTGATTGATTAAAAAATCAAATTTTCTAAAGCTCTTTTGAGCAGTGTCTTTCTTATTCAATAGAATAAACTTAATTAGTTCTCTAAGTCTCAAGCCTGATTTAAAGGGTAAATTCATCCAATTACTTAAGATTTCATCAGTTTTAGATGCATGATATTAGGATCTTAGTGAAACTTGGATACTTACAAAATACATAATCCATAATATAAAGAAGTATAGTCTGAAAATGCTATCCCAAAAGAATGTACTTGCCCTCATTAATCACATATTAGAGAAATTCCATTTCTTGCTTGAATCAACAAGGTTCAACGTATGTTCTCTGATTCCAACTAAAACTTACATACCATCTGCCTGTTCTTCTTCATTCAACTGCTTGCTCATTCACTTACACATAACCATTTGTTATCAATAACTAGAGGATCAAGTGTTTATGACAAACAGAAGCAGTGGCAAACTCATGATTTCCGTTATGTTTCTCATCTTTTTCATGACTATGGTAAAATGTCTGACAACAAACATCCCAAGGAAAGAAGGGTTTAATTTGGTTCAGTCCACTGTGTCAGAAAATGAAGGCATCAGGAGCTTGCATACCTCATCGCCTTACAACCCCAAGCACAAAGCAGACAGTAGTGAATGCCGATGCTCAACTTTCCTCTCCTCTCTACTCAGTCTAGAGCCCAGGCCATAGGATGGTGTTACCCATATCTACCTCAATTAAACTAATCGAGAAACTACGTCAGAGCTATATAGTCAGAGATTTGTGTCCCTCTTGATTGTAAATTCCATCAAGTTGAAAATTGAGATTAACTATCATTATATGATGATTGACTCATGAATTATACTAAATGGGAAGTAGCATAAAGTTCTCAATTTGGAGCCCTCCAGGTACTTTTAAATCATATTGATTATTCTTAATGTATCTTTGAGGTAATTTTGGTTCATAAAACACTGCCCTATGAAGCAGTCCTCCTATTCTGCAGGAACAATATTTGTAGATATATGGAACTTGTGGAGGGGACAGAACTACACATAGCATGGAAAGGGAATTTGTTGCAAGAGGCAGCCAAAGCCAGAAAGATTACCTGCTGTTACAGAGGAAGTTACCCTATGCAAACCCACTGACATATGAAATACGAAATATTTGCTGGAGTTTTATAATACATGCCCCTGAAGCTGTGGTGCATTTTATCTAAAATCAGCTGAGAGTTTACAGTTCAAAATATAGGAAATAGGCTTTTTTCCCCTTTCTAAATCGAGGGCTTAGAAGGAAACCTGGGGAAATGAAGATGTCCAGGAGATTAGTGCTTCAGACTGCAGGGTGACTAGGTTAAGCCGCTGACACTGACCCTCACCTGTAAGCAGGTCTCTCAATGGGAGGATGGCATACTGTAGGGTAGGACTGGTGTATTTCATGCATATGATCAGCACCAGAACTAACATCCATCTCCCTACTGAAGAATAGATAATAATAATAATAAAAAACCAGACAGAAGACTGTAGATGGAGCACCATTTCCTCCCAATATACTCCAGTGTTAAACATGCGTAGCTGCTAACGTACTGATCACCTAACTGCATGCATTTTATTCTATGCAGAAAGCCCTTCATTGAAAAATCAAGGTGATAGAAGACAGTGTCACTCTTTTCAACTAGCTCAAGCCTCTTGAACTAACAATTGAAATCAAATACTGCAATTCTCTATATTTGTCATTAGTCCTCAACATGCAAGGCATTACTTGTCACTGCAAAGTTAAATCCATGGTTTATCTTTGCACTGTTAGAGGCCCATAATTCAATCACCCTCAGGTACTTGGAAGCAAAGCCATCTACCATTTGTGTGTCTGTCTACCAGGCTAAGGAGTGTGGAACAAAATGTGTCTCTCCATTTCTGATGAACAATGAAGGAATCAGAAAACATAATAACTTAGCTGTTTGCACTAGAAAAATACAAGTTCCTGCAAAACAAAACTGTAAATAACCTGATCGGGTCATTAACTTTAAAAATACCAGTTTGGTTTTTATTGGTCACTTCATACTCACATGTGACTACCATGTCAAAGCCCTTTAAGAAAAGAGATAATTCAAAGTCTGCTGAATAGCAGTGTCTACTGGAATTTGCCATTTTAAACTTTAAAGAATCTTTAAAAGGTGGGCTTGTCCATTGCTTGTACAAATGACCCTACTCAAACCGTAATACTACAAGCCTTTGTTCTCTTGTTTCAAGTTGTGTTGCCATGCGAGGATTCCGCTATGGGAATTTTATTAGTTACTACACTAAAAATAATAAATTTAGTTTTGGCTTTATGGTTTTGACCTTTCTGCTTCTTGTTGTTCCTCTTTTTTCAATCTGGGGAGTAACCCATTGGATATAACTGGTAAACCCTTTCTTTCTCCATGCCTTTGGTAATTTGATATGTGAGTCCAGGGATAAACAAGTTGCAGCCTGTCCTGCACAGTATGGTATTTTCAAAGCTTCCATATAGATTAACCAAACTGAAACTGATGGATGGCATCAACTCTTGCCTGCCTGTCTCTACTGTGAGGGCTATGGGTTCAGAGAAGGGATTAAGACTTAATGACATTAACTCATCATGAAGATCTATGACAGTGCACCGGGCCAGGTACCTTCCTGGACCCCTAATATAGTTGCCCTGTCTGACATCTGAAACTATAGATTTCTAAACATCGTGCTTGAGTTGAACATGTGAATGTTAACATGAAATTGTATATTTTAAATAATCCTAACTATCATTATTTATAAATAAAATTATATTCTCATTATTCATCCTTTATGGCCACCAAATCAATCACAGCTTTAAAATGGAAATGGGTAGGTTTAGATATTTATGATCTATTTGTTGTTCTTCCATTGTCAAATATAATTTCCAAGACTTTGTAGATTATTTTAAGATTTTAGGTCACATTGATATGAGAGATGAAATGCAAAAAGCGGCAGTAGCTATAAGTAGCAATAGAGACCTGACCTATAACCTTGGTAACAACCAATGCTATAGATTAAGACCTCACTGGTACAAATTAGCATAATTATGCTCTAATATTTTGAGAGAAAAGTTTTATTTTAGCAGGAAGGGTGATATGTAGGAGGAGCTAAGATGAGAGGGGTACCGAGAGGAAGAGAAAGAGTAAAGAGAGGAGGAGAAGAAGGAGAGGAGAAGCTAGGTGATGAGAGAGAGAAAGAAAGAGAAGGGGGGGATATGGAGGCAGTTGTTCACGTGTCTCCACCAGTCAAAGATAGTTGATATATCTAGGCTGGGTATTAGGTTACACTTCTGATTGAGCATTACCAAACTTATAAAGTCTTTAATTAACATTTTTAAAAAGTGTATAAAAGAAAAAAGAAAAAGGGGGCATGGGATAGGGGTTTTCTGGGGGTGGGGGGATGGGGAAAGGGGATGGCATCTGAAATGTAAATAAAATATCCAATAAAAAATAATTGAAAATGAAAAAAAAAAAAGACCACAACCTCTGAAACCAATGATCAGGATGTATTGAATATAAGTTTTCATAATTTTCTTTATGGCTTTAACATAAGACCAACCAGAGAGGTAGACAATCAGATAGGTTTCTGAGTGTATCAGTTAGAACACCTAATTTCTAGTTAGACCACCTATTTGTGCCACTCAGTCACACTGGAGCCTTCCCCTTCTCTGCTCTGAAGATTCTCCCCAGCCTGCTTGCCTTGAGTATTATCTGACTCCAAATGACGGTGACTAACTCCTACTTGTATTTGTGCAAGTACTATACAAATACAGGAAGCCTGGTCCCATTTGTGTAGCTACCCTTTTATTTTTCTTGATAATTTATTTATTCAACTTTAGTCCTAATTGTATCCCCTCCACATCCTCTCCTCCCAATCCTTCCCTTAAAAATCCCTCCCCCATTACTCCCTTGAGGAGAAGGGATAGCTCCCCACATTGGGTACCACCCCACTCTAGAGCATCAAGTCACAGCAGAATTGCAGTGAAGGGAAAAAGATATCAATTCACCCACAAAACCTTCAACCCAAAATGTGTCCTGCCTACAAGATAGCTCTCCTTTAATGCCATCATATTTTAAAGAGCAAAACTAAACAAACTTGATTGACATGATTTTTCCCCTTTGCTTGTGGTTCTTATGATGAATGAATCAGTGTAACACGTATCTCCATGGAGGTATTTCTCTTTTTGTGTGTGTGCAGGTTGACCACGCTGTGAATGATTTTGGATATCTTTAACTCATTTACAGTAAAAAGCTATTAAGTGAAGCTTCTGGTACCAGCAGATCCTGGGCAGGTAGGGACCACCGCCAACATGTGAGAAGACATTGCCTCTTTAGTTCTGTAATCTTGTAGCTTTCTCTACCATGTCCTGTTGAAAGTTTTATTTTTGTGTGTTTACTTTTTTTACATTTTCATTTTTCCATGATTGGAAACCTGTGTTCAGTACCAGAACAATATATTTGAAATCTGAAGGATGGAGGTTGATCACATACATTGAATCATAGCTTAGACAGAATTACAGTAATAAAGCAGGAGTCAACTGCTAGGTTCTAGAGGCATGTGATGTGGTTCATACTCAAAGTTTTGGATGTGTTTGAATCATATGAACCATGACATAAAATACTGATTTTTCTGAGAGTATTAAAGTACGGTTGTAACAAAGGCTATACAAACAGATTATAGATGCTGACACCACAACAAAATATCTCACCACTTTTGCCTAAAGTGAATACCTCACAGAGACTTAACCTTCAATTAGCTCTCCTAATATGCAATAGCAGCTGAGTGACAGTTACTAGCCACAGAATGATGCAGACAAAAGGTAAGAATAAATATGCCCTTTATTTACACTCCTTAAAAACACTTATTACCTTACTTTTAATTTATATCTAACTGAGAATATATATCCATTACTATCTAATGTAATATATACATTACTATCTAATATTACAAACTAATATTTTAGTTTACACAAAATAATGATTTTATGGTATAGTTATACTTCTGTATCATTATAGTTCTCTCACATCAACTCTCTCTAGTCCTTAATTTTTTCCTCTGCCATTCTGCTAATCCCTTCCCACCCCTTATATAGTTCTCTTACACACACACACACACACACACAGAGAGAGAGAGAGAGAGAGAGAGAGAGAGAGAGAGAGAGACAGAGACAGAGACAGAGACAGAGACAGAGACAGAGACACACACACAGAGAGAGAGACAGAGAGAGAAAGAGAGAGAGAAGAGAAAGAGGTGGAAGAAAAGAGAAGAGAGAAGAGAAACAAACATGTAATACATACATACATACATGATATTTGTCTTTTTTTTCCCCTCAAAATCCTCTCTTTTTCTCTTTTATGCTAGATTCCTCTCTGCTCTAACAAACCAAGCTAGATATGCTAAAGTCTCTGACAAAATACTCTTGCAAACCCTGGAAAGAAGAAAGGTCTCATATATAGGCCTCAGTGTTTCACCCACAGGAACTGTGACTCGTGGACTGATATTTAGCTCTAACTATCAGTCTAATTATTTTATCAGTCTTCACTTATTTGTGCAAGTATCATCACACACATTCTAATTACAATTTATATTTTCCTTTTACTACCATGATGTTTAACCAAAATTATATGGAGTAGAATATACTAGATCAAATGCATGCAAAACAGCCTGGAGAGACCATGGATGGTGAGGAAGAAAACTTTGCTGTTAGAAAGACATAGTTTGGCTTTCTTCCCCAAAACATATTTTACTCCTAAAAGACTATACTAAAACTTCAATGTTTCTTACTATTGAAAAGTTGTATTTAATATCATAGATAACTCAGAAATAAGAAAACACAACAAATGTTAAAAAGCATTACCCTTAGTCCCCTGATTACTGAAGATTTAATGAAGGTGTTGGGATGGCAGATTAATATGAAGCTTTTATGTGAATGCATCACCTTGTTTCAAGACATAAAAGCTTCAACTTACCTTACTTGTTATATTACACACATCTGCATTTCATAGCCAAAAAATAAAATACCCCAAGCCTGGGAAGATGTCCTTAGATACTAAGACTGTCTTCACACTGGATTACTATACTAGGTTTTGAGTCAACATATACATCAAATCACCTGAATGGCAAAGTCAGAATCACTCCTCACTCTGGGTCTGATGTCCCATCTTACTGAGCATATGGAAAATAGTGAATATGATCTAGGTTTCTATCTTCATCAAGCTGTCACTACAATAGAATAAGGACATTGGTAGAACTGGGGTCAGAACCTAGCCTGAATATAATTTTGAAAATGTCAATGTTTTTTCAATAAACTACAGTCAATGTGCTTTCCTACCACCATGCTTCAACCTATGGATTGTCCTAGAGTACACTAGAATTTTGAACAAAGTGTGTGTGTGTGTGTGTGTGTGTGTGTGTGTGTGTGTGTCTATGTATGTATGTATACTCTGATAAACCAAGGCTCTGTTCATTAGGCCACTATGCCCTCCATTCCCATTCTGTAGATGACAGGCAGGAATGGCTGCATATTAGTGAGTTTGTACTGAAAGACACATGCTCTGAGGACCATAACCTTCGTGTATTCCTCTCTTGCTTCCTGATTTGGAAATTTACTGGCAACTTAGGGCAAACATGGAGATTTCACTTTTACAAGCTAACATAAATGTCTAAGTGTTGTATGCTGTGTTCCTCTATCTTCAAATGAAATTGATAATAGTTGTTAGTTGAAGCTAACTCCAAATTTGGGATTATTGTCTTTAATATCTATTTGAGGAGAAGGCTTTCAACATTACTGAGAAAGAAATAATGGAACATCCAAGTTAAAAGAGCTTTGTTCACCTATCACAAAGCAACTAGTTTTCATTTAATTGCAAATAAGAAATGACTTTTGAATCCTAAGTAAGATTTACAGATGTTCACAATTCTGGCCCAGTGATGTAGCTCCAGAGGTAAAGATGCTTGCTGCCAAGTGTGAGGATTGGAGTTCAATCCCGAAGACCTACATGATGGGAAGGATAAACCATGTACAGCATCTTGTCCTCTGATGGCCAAATGCAGGCACATGCATATTTGCTCACATGAAGATATATACTAGATAGATGATAGATAGATAGATAGATAGATAGATAGATAGATAGATAGATAGACAGACAGATAAATAGATTTAAAAATTGTTTTGTTTCTGACCACAACTTTCTTTTCAATCATAAGTGTGATTGTATTATGGTCTTATTTTATTTATTTGAAACTTTTGAAAGTTTTCTTTGGGAGAAAAAGTCTTTCTTTCATCCCCCTTACTCTATTCTTCGACTGACTTTGTGTTAAAATCTGCACTTCTCCAACTTTATTTCTGTTATTGAATTTTGGTTAAATTTGATTTGGTTTCCAAAAATATACCATGATTTTCTTTACTTTTAATTCAAAATTATTGCATTCATTTATTCTTTGTGTTTATGTGAATGTGCCCCAAAATGCGTATGGAAGTCAAGGGACCACTTGCAGGAGTCAGTTCTCTCCATCCATCATGAGGGACTCACGGACTTGATTCAGTTCATTGAGCTTGGGCAGCAGGTCCCTCATTCCGTCTCACTGACCCTATAATTTTACTTCTTAAATGTTAATTCAAATTTGTGTATTAGCCTAAAACATTGTTTATTCTGGGAAAAAAACTTCATAATCATTTGTATTATTGTTTTAGGCTTTATCTCTTGTGTTTGTCATAAACATTATTGGAATTTCCATGTTTATGCCTCATTAGTGCTATTACAGTTTCTACTTAGCATTTCAGTTCTGTCTATACAGAACACCTTGACACAACACACACACACACATACACATGCAGACAGAGAGAGAGACAGAGACAGAGAAGAGACAGAGACACAGAGAGACAGAGACAAGAACAGAAAGACAGAGAGAGACAAAGAGTCAGAGACAGATAGACACAGATACAGAGACAAAGAAACAAAGTCAATTCTATGTGATTTCATTTATTTAATGTTTAGAAATGGGCATCTTTAAATCACGAGTTACCCTCTTAAAAATACTAAAACAAATTCTGTTAATAAAAACATTGAAAAAAGGATCTGGTTTCAAAATAATCTAAGGAGATTTAACACCCAAAATGTAAGTTCCAGATGGAAGAAATGAGAATACTTCATAGTGAGATTATCAAGCATTTTATCTGATCTTCCTAATATAATGTTTCACCTACCCTTATTAAAATCATATCTAATATAAAAAATCAAATTTTATCTTTCATAGTGTTGAAGGATTGCCTACACTACATTTCTTTCACATATCCTAAGTCCTTCCCATGACATCTGTGAGACCCAAGGGCAGAGACAAATGAGAGGTATGAACACATCCAATTTAAGTTCCAGGAGCCTATGGAGGGAGCAGTGTTCAGCTGTGTGGGTGTTGAAGAGGTCCCTGCAACAGACTTCAGCGACTGTTACCAATGGCAACAGGCTCAAGTGAATACTCTCTGATAGGAAGCAAACCTGCAACAGGATACATGGAAAGATCAAACAAAAATGTTTTATTTAGAATAGAATAGGCCTCCGGGGGCACTTCATGTTCTTTGCAGTTGGTTTATTTTATTCTCTCCTTACTTTTCAAATTCATCTGCTGCCTATGCTGCTCCTCCTCCCTCAGCCCCTGCCCCGTTGTACTGTAATTTATTACACAAAGTCCAGTTTTTCTCTTTAGGTTTCTTAAAGCAGACGTTACATTAGAACAAGTAGACAAATAATCACCTTGTAAACATCCTTCAGGAATGCTCACATCCATCATCTGGAATGCCTGGAGTGAGGGAGATGGGAACTACATCTACTGAGCCTGTTTACTGCTGAGCACGATGATTTCACAAATGCCTTTAATGATTATGGTGGTCTGGTAAGAAAAGAAAAATGTGGCATTCTGCTTGCTGAATTCTGTTTTCCATGGCTCCCAGGGAATAAACTGGACTGGCACCAAAGGTGCATAAGAAATCCCCAAAGGGAAGGACTCAGCTGAGACCCAGGAGGAGGTTACATAGTCTAAGAACAAAAGGGTTTAGACTTCCACTGGGTGGCCAGTTGCCAGCCCGACCTAATTACCTTTCTCTATACCCACAATCAATCACGAATACCTCTCTCTCTCTCTCTCTCTCTCTCTCTCTCTCTCTCTCTCTCTCTCTCTCTCTCAAAATTCCTGAGGAAATGTCTTAAATTTCATAAAAGTGCTTTAAAAGATCTAAACACATCACTATCCATGTGTGGCATGCATATTAATTAGTAAGCCTGTGAAACAGAGATATATGAATAGACATAATATTAGAAAGGGCACCCTAGTAGACTAAGACACAAATAAAGCTTTTCCCAATTGTATAAGAATGCCAGACTCCCACAGTTAAAAAGAAAAATCTATTCCCTAGGCCTTGGTACACCCTTTGCAAATGTGAAGTTTTTCTTGACAAGGGAGGCATTAAAACATTTGTATTTATGTGTCTGGGAGATGGAATTGCTAATCAGCTTATTCCTGAAGATAAAATCTGATATGAAGGATTAAAGAGAAATGTTCAAAGCATTCACAGGCTTTTGAAGACTTCTCAAGTGGAAGCCTCTGACATGGGGGAAAGGAACTACACAAAGGTTTGCTGCAGATATCAAGTAGAAATTTCAGACCCTAAGAAACAATCAAATCACTATAAAATGTACCTCAGAAGGGAAGAAAAAAATTAAATCCCTAAATAATCAAAACAATCTTAAGAAGAAAAAAAACAATGTCTGGAAATTTCATTCTTTCTGACTTCGAACTACATTACAGCTAAATCAGCCAAAACACTTTTAGTATAAATCTAACAATACAGCTAAATAATTTTCAATAGTATCTTCATGAAGCTGCATGAAGGAAATCATAGTCTCTAGCGTGTACACTGCTAATGAAGTGTAAAACTTAACTCAGACCCTTATCCCACGGTGTGAATAAAACTCCAGCCAAAACTGAAGAGCAGCCTGAGCAGAAACCAGAAACCATAAATATATTAGAAGAAAACATGGGGAATGAGGCTGTCTGCCATTGATCCTCAAGGCTTTTGAGATATGGATCCCAAGCCTCACACAATAGAAGCAGAAGCAGAGAAACAGGACCACATCAAAGTAAAACAGCTTCTGGGTAGTGGGAAAAATGATAGACAAATAGGAAGGCAGCTTAAAGTTGAGGAAGCTATACAACAAAGCTTGTCAAACATTTGTCTTTTGGAGGAGTAATAGCCAAATGAAAGGAATTCACACAGACTAAGAGCAATGAGAACAAGAAACCTGATACTCAAACCCAGGCGGTTTGAGAGGGCACAGCAACTTGACTCTCACATTTCTCAACCTGTGGGTCATGACCTCTGTGGGGTCCCATATCAGACATCCTCCATATCAGAGATTTACATTAGAACTCATAACAGTAGCAAAATAACAGTTATGAAATAGCAATTAAATAAGTTTATGCTTAGAGGTCACCACAACATGAGGAAGTATATTAAAGAAGTGCAGAATTAGAAAAGTTGACAACTACTGACCTAAAGGCACTCACCCTACAGAAGAGCATTCTAACCCTGGGACCCACACAATAAAAATAAAAAATGAATACATACACACAAATAAACAAACAAATAAATGAATAAATATTTTATAAAAAGTTAAATAAACCAAAAAAAATATTTCTTCAAAGAAGGCATACAAATGGTTAACAAAAGCATAAATAAATTCCCCAAATTACTAATCATCATAAATCAGAATCACATAGAATACTGCTTCACACTGTTGATATGTCAGTTATTAAGAAATACCAAGTTTTGGTAATGATGCAGAAGGAAATAAATTCTCCAACTCTTGATAGAAATGTAAATAGTCATAACCATTCTAGAAAAAAAATGGAGGTTCCATAAAATGTAAGCATTCAACTACCATATCAGCCAATAAAGCTCTCTTCAGAGCATATACTAAAATAATACAAGATCATCAATAGGGAGAAAAGAGATGTCTCAATGCTTAACAGCATGCACTACTCCTTCAGAGGACAAGTGGTTCCCAGTAATCACATGAGGTGCCTTGATCCAGGCCAGCGCCTCTGTACATCTTTATACATGACAGAAAATAACAAAAACAAAAATCTTTATTTTAAAAGATCAGTAACTACAGAGGTATTTGAACTCCCAAGTTTACCACAGAATTAGTCACTATAATGGAAGAGACATAGAAACAATTTCAGTGCCTGCTGATGAATAAGGAAGCTAATAGCATGCACACACACACAAAGAAATGCAGATCCACTTCAAAAATGAGATCTTAGCTTTTGTGAAGGCATGAATGACCTTAGATGGCATTATGTTAAGTGAAATAAGCTAGCCAAAGAAAGAAAAACACTGGTTGATTTCAAAGAACTCTAAAAAGTAACATTTATTATGAATTCTTTGGTTGATTGACTTATGGTTTTTATTTGTAGTCCAGACTAATCTCAAACTTGGGATTCTCTTGCCTTAGTCTCCTAAGCTCTAGAATTGAAGGTGTGAACCAATACCTTCATTTTTTTTTAACTTAAAAAATGTCTGTTCCCTTACATTCAGCATTCTATAGATTCTAAAATAAACAGATTAACCATCCTTTAAAATACTTTGTAATGACTGTCTTTTGATGACAATGTTTAGAACATTTGCATTTATGTATATCTACTGGGATTCAAATTTGCATTTTTATTTTATTTTTTAGTTTGTTCTGTGTTTTGCCATTTTCAGATTTTTCCTTCTTGTGAGTTCCTTGATCACATTTTAGAATTCCATCTTCATTTATTAAATAGTGTAACAGTATTCAATCTACACGGCATTTTAAAGGACTGGTTAGCTACTCATTAGTATACATAATTTATCCAACATTATTTCATCCTTTTGACTAATTAAGTAAAGTTAGAAAAAAAATTGTATTATGGGAAGGGTTCTTGTCACAAGGCTTGACAACCTGGGACCCGTGTCCTCCAGGGAATCAGGTAGAGCACCTCCACTCTCTTTTTCATCCTTCCATTCCAAATGCACAGACTTATTCTCAGCTTTGCACCAGATCACCTGCTGAGACTTTTTCTCCTCTCTACTCACATTTAGAGGGGACTAAATGATCTTCTCTCTCCCACAGCCTTCCTTGTTCACTGCATCTCTCAGTTTCAGCCATCAGTACCTGCTTTCTCCCTGGCAACCTGCTGGCCATGTAGGCCAGGGAATCAGGTAAGTTATTTCACTGTTCTTTCTGTCCTCCAGGTCCAATTCTGCAGTCTCATCCCAAGCATTTATCTGAGCACATAGAGGGACTTATCTTCACCTGTTTCCGTTCCCTGTGGACTCCAGAGATCCTCCTGGCAATTTTCTTCCATCCTGTGAATCCTTTCAGCACGCTACCCTTCTAGCCCATTCAGTTCCTGCATGTGAGTAACTAAAACCGAAGAACATGCTCGACCCAGGACCCCAGTAATCACATCTGGTAAGAACTCAGATTCTCTGTACCCCCTCCAAAACAGTCCACACCCACCACATGCTCCTAAGATCCAGAGAGGCCAAAAGAAAACAGGGAGTAAAAACCCACCAACAAACAAGAACAGATATCAGAACCTAGAATCATATCCATCCCAAATCCAGATGCCTAAATGCGAGCATAAAAACAAATCAGTAATAGTCAGTATAATATGTCTCCACTAGAGCCTAACAACCATACTACAATAATCACAGAGAAATGAAATATAACTGAAGCATATGACAAGAACTTCAAAATAGCTATTATGAATATGCTTAAGGATATTAAAGAGAATATGAACAAATCCAATAATGAAAACACAAACAAATAATATAATGAAAAAACAAAAACTTCTCAAAGCATTAAAGTGGGGGAAAATTGAGTGGAAAAAAAAGGAATTTAGAAACCTGAATAGGAATCTCAGAGGCAAGTCTCATTTAAGAAATGTAATATGTGGAAAAAAATCTCAGGCATTGAAGACAAAATAGAAGAAATGGATACATTGGTCAAAGAAAACGTTAAATCTACAAAATTCTAGGCATAAAAAGTCCAGGAAATCTGAGATACAGTGAAAAGACCAAATGTATGTATGATAAGAATTGAAAAAAAAGGGTAGAAACACATGTCCAAGGCACAAAAAATATTTTCAATAAATCATAGAAAAAAATTTTCCAAACTGGCAAAAGAGGTGCCCATCAATGTGCAAGATGCATACAGTATATCAAATAGACTAGACAGGAAAAGAAATTCCCCACGATACAGGCTAATCAAAACACTAAGCATGTAGAACAAAAAGGAAATATTACAAGTTGTAAAGTAAAAATAAATAAATAAATAACATATAAAGGCAGACTTATTAGAATAATACATAACTTTCCAATAGAAACTCTAAAAGTCTGAAGGACCTGGACAGATATTCTACAAATTTGAAAAGACTGCAGATGCCAGGCCAGCCCACTATACCCAGAAAAACGTTCAATAACAACAAATGGAGAAAGAAATACATTCCATGAAAATACTTATTTCAGCAATATCTGCAAATTCAGCCCTGCATAAACTAATAGAAGTAAGACTTCAACCTGAAGAGGTTTACCACATATGCCTAAATAATATAAGGAATAAATAATATCAGACCAGAAAATCCAAAGAGAGGGAAACCCACACCACTACAAGAAAATAAGTGGGAATCAACGAACAGAGCTCATCAATGACTTTCACTAACAGCAGTCTCAAGTAACCCAATAAAAAGACACAAACTAAAATATTGGATTGTAAAACAGGATGTATCATTCTGCTGCATCCAAGTAACACACCATAAGATCAAGGATAGATAGTGCATCAGTGTCAAAGGGTATAAAAAGATATTCAAGCAAGTGGACCCAAGAAACAAACCAATGTAGGCATTTTAGTATCTGACAAAATAGACCTCAAATGAAAATCAATCCAACATCCCTTCATGATAAAAGTTCTGGAAGGACTAGGAGTACATCAATTTAAATGGAGTGAAATTCAAAGAATTTTCACTAAAATTGGGAGTAAGACAATGTTGTCCACTCTCTTCATAATTATTCAACATAGCATTTGAAGTCTTAGCTAGAGTAATAAGATAACTGAAGGAAGTCAAGGGTATGTAAATTGGAAAGAAAGAAGTCAAAGTATCTTTAAGCAGATAATATGTATGATTGTACACATAAGAGACTCTAAAAAGTTCCAACAGAAATTCCTACAGCTGATAAACACTTTCAGAGAAGTATCAGGATACAAAATTAATACACAAAAATGAATAACCTTTCTATATGCAAATAACAAAATGACTGAGAAAGAAATCATGGAAACATTGAATTTTATAATAGCCAGGGGAAAAAAAGCCATAAAATATCTTGGGTTTACTATAACCAAGCAAGTGAAAGACTTGTATGATTAAAAGAAGAAAAAAAAAAAACCTTTAGTAAGTTGGAGAAACTGAAAAAGTTATCAGTAGATAGAACTATCTCCCATGCTCACTGATTAAAAGATTGATGTAGTAAAAATGTCTATACTTGCAAAAACAATCCTCATCAAAATCCAACCAATCTTAGTTTATTTTTTATTTCATTTTTTTCATACACCTCTTTGTTTTCTTATTGGAGAGAGCAAGTAAGGCTGTGGGGTTGGTGGGACAAAAGGATGAACTTGTAGGCATTGCTGGGGTAGGAATCATAACTGAATTATATTGTTTGAAAACTATTTTCAATTTTAAAAAATTAGAAAAAATGATAAAAATGCACTGTATAATTATAAAAACTTCAAAAAGTAAATAAAACTTAGTGGTAATAAATCAATGCTACCTAACAAACGGTTAAGATGCCTTTTATTTTCAGTACATGCAGTCTATATACATACTCTTATGCCAAGCTTTACCACTGTAAAAGATGCTCTTAGTCCCCATCACAGATCTGAAATTTGCTGTGGATCATTGAAAGTTAAGACCAGACTTCTCAGTACTAAGGAGTATTCTGAGCACTCAGGCTGTACATAGAGTAAGTGAATTCTGAGTTTCCATCCTGCACTAGACAAAGCATCAATTGCTAAAATTCTTGCACTTGCTTGAATAGCAAAGTTCTCTCATAAACTGTAAATAGGAGTTAGAAGGAAGAATCTTACTGTTTTATGACCTATAACCCTCATTTTTCTCACCACACAAGGACAGATTTCATGACATTAAAATAGCATGCTGAAAGCTGGGGGAGAAATGGTTATTATCTAACATCTAGACTAGAGCTTTAGAGTCTGATATCTTGGGGCAGAAATTTACTTTCTCTTCAAAGCTTTCTCTTCAAAGTTAGTCTGTATATGTTATGATTTGAAATCAGTTGTGAGCTAAGCAATACCACCTAGCCTTGAAGCCTCTCAGACTGATTGAGTACAGGTTTCTTTCTATATACCACTGGTTTCCTATAGGAAAGCATGCCTAGTATCAAATTAGTTCAATAATTGATTTTCAAATCAGGCCTTGGGTCTCTCTGCTCTCAACAGGAATCTCATAACAAATAATAGAACAAGGAGGAATCTATGGAAATGAAGCAGTTCAAAACAGCAAGCCACTTGATGGTGGGTAATAGCAAGCAGGCGAGATACAGTGCACTGTTACTGTGACTAATAGTAGGTATTTGATGGAGGTTAGACAAAGAAATTGGCAGCTGAAGAAGCTACAGCTAGCACTTCCTGATGTGCCTAATTGCATCTGGGGAAGAACTTAGGGCCAGGGGTGACACCAGTTCAGAATTAATTTTACGCTGGAATTGCATTTTCTTCCTAGAAGATCATTCAGTATTTCACAAGCCTGAAATTTCCCAGTGGGCAGTAATTCTTACAAAATCTCTTCTCCACAGGTTGGCAGCAAGAATGCCAGAACCAGAACAAAAAATCGTCTTCCCCTTCCAATGGTGAGTATGCATACTTGATAATCAAGAAAAAAAGTGGCACCCACAGAATAAGAATGAGTTATGGTGCTATTTTTTCATCAAAGCCATTGATGTATTTGACATGTATATACTGAGTCTTTTGCTTCTGTGTATGTGGCTCTGTGACCAGAGATTGGACTTCAGAGTATACAAAGAAAAATAGTAGAGGAAATAAAGAACCCATTAAGAAAAATAGGCTGAAGATCGAAACCAAGAATTCTCAATAGAAAATAAAATGACTAAGAAATACTTCAAAAAGTGTTTATCATCCTTAGTAATTAGGGGAAGTCACTTCAAAACAACTCTGAGAAACCATCTAACCTCTGTCAGAATGGCTAAGATCAACAAAACAACTGACAACAAATTCTGGCGAGGTTACAGGGAAAGAGGAGCCCTCATTCACTGTGGGAGAGAATGCTAATTAGTATAGCCACTCTGGAAATAAGTATGGAAAATCCTCAAGAGATTATGATGAAATCTACCATATGACTCACCTATACTACTCCTTAGGATGTGCAAAAAAGGACCCAACATCCTACTACATACTTGTTAGCAGTGTTCATTGCTGTTCTTATCATAATAACTAGGAAATGCAAACAGCCTAAGTGTCTTATAGCCAATAAATGAATGCAGAAAATGTGTTATATATACACAATGGAATACTATTCAGGTCTAAAGAAAAATTAAATTCCTAGATAAACGGATGGGCCAAGAAAAGATTATAGTGAATCAGCTAACCTAAATCCAGAAAGACAAATGCTACATGTTGTCTCTCCTCTGTGGTTCATTGCTCCAAATACTTAGATGCGGAGTATACAATGCAGAGGTTATATTCAGAAAACAGCACCCAGTTCAGCTTGTTCCCGGGCAGCCATCATATTCCTGCTGCTTCTCAGCTCTGATCGGGGCTCGAGCTAACTAGATGCACAGGCCCTGGCACCCATAAGACACCAGCATGGGGTATAGCTTTGCCAACCCACCACGCTGTATCCACAAAGCTCGGCTGAACCACAGACAATATCTGCCATCCTTGAAGTACCCAGTAGAAATGAGACTCTTAAAGCTTAATGATTATCTAATAGATTTATATGTTTAGAAATGCTCAACCAACAAGATGCCCACACAAATAGAGTTATTACCCAATATCTAACCTTTTGATAGAAGTTGCTACCCAGGACAGCTTTTGACCCATCTGTGGTTCTCCATGGTTGATAGCCTCCTTCTTCTCTTCCTCTTCCTCTTTTTCTCCCCTCTCTTTCCTCTCTTTCTCTCCCAGATCCACTTCCTCTTCTACTGCCTTATCATTGAACTCCACTGTGAATACAATGTAGCAAATAAGTATCCTGTTACATACAATGCAGAATAAATGTATATTTTGTTAGGGGGAAAAAGAACCTTGCATTCTTCTATATGCAGATATCCAGTTAGACCAGCATCATTTGTTGAAGAAGCTTTCTTTTTTCCATTTTATGATTTTGGCTTCTTTTTCAAAGATCAAGTGTCCATGTGTGTGTGGGTTTATTTCTGGGTGTTCAATTCAATTCCATTGATCAATCTGTCATCTTCTGTACCAATACTATGCAATTTTTAATCACTAATTCTTTGTAGAACAGGTTGAGGTCAGGTATGGTGATTCCTTTACCATGCTCATAGCAGCCTTATTTGTAACAGTCAAAAACTGGAAACAACACAGGTGTCCCCCAGCTGAAGAATGGATACAGGAAAAGTAGTTCATTTACATAATGGAATACTATTTAACTATTAAAAATAAGGACATCAAGAATTTTGCAGACAAATGAATGGAACTAGAAACTATCATCCTGAGTGAGGAACTATAGACCAAAATGATATGCATTGTATGTACTCCCTGAGAGGTGGATATTAGCCATAATATCCACTTATACAACAAAAACCATTATACAACCCACAAACCCAAAGAAGTTAAACAAGAAGGAAGACCCAAGTGAGAATGCTTGAATCACTTAGCAGAGGGAAGAAAATAGTCCTAGGAGGCAAAGGGATGGAGAGACCTGTGTAGAAGAGAGGAGGGGGAGGGGAATAGGGACAGGATGAGGTGTAGGAAGAAACAGGAGAGACGCAGGGCATGGTGGCACACACATTTAATCCCAGCACTTGGGAGGCAGAGACAGGCGAATTTCTGAGTTCGAGGCCAGCCTGGTCTACAGAGTGAGTTCCAGGACAGCCAGGGCTATACAGAGAAACTCTGTCTCGAAAAACAAAAAACAAAAAACAAACAAACAAAAAAACAAAAACAAACAAAAAAAAATAAAAATAAAAAAAAAAGAAACAGGAGAGACACCTAGAGGGCCAGGAAAATAAATGGAAATAGCTGACAGGGGTGGAGGGTGTGGGGAATCTTTAGTCAGTCCCTGAAACCTGGGATGGAGGAGGCTCCCAGAAATCAATCCAGGTGACCTAAGCCAAGATGTCTAACAGTGGAGACATGGAACCTGAAAAAGCCACTTCCTTTAGACAGGCAGGACTCCCAATAGAGGGATAAGGACACCAACTCACTCATAAAACTTTTGACCCAAAATTTATCCAATCTACAAAAAATACCTGGATAAAGATGGAGCAGAGACTGAAGGACTGGCCAACCAATAACAGGCCCAACTTGAAACCCATCCCATGGGCAAACACCAATCTCTGACACTATTAATGATACTCTGTTGTGCTTGTAGACAGGAGCCTAGTGTAACTGTCCTCTGAGAGGCTCTACCCAGCAGCAAACTGAAACAGATGCAGATACTCACAGCCAAACACTGGTCAGAAGGGTTGAAGGTCCTGAAGGGGATAGGAACTAACCTGGACCTCTGTAAGCTTAGAGAGACCGAGCTACCAACCAAAGAGCATAGAAGGGTTGGACTGAGGCCCTTGACACATATGTAGCAGAGGGCTATCTTGTCCCACCTCAATGGGATAAGGTATGCCTAATTGTGCAGAGAGTTGAAGTGCCAGGGTGGAAGGATATCCAGAGAGCCCCGCCTTCTGAATTGAAGGGACATGGTGGGGGAGAAACTCTGTGATGGGAGACTGAGTGAGGGCAGTCTTTGGGATGTAAATTAATTAATTAATTAGTTAAAAAAGAGTTATAGAAATATGTTTAAATTTTGAGAATGAGGGGGAAAAAGAAAGACCTGGACTGTGCCTTTGGAAACCCAGGATAGTCCTTTCTGGCAACTTTGCTTACATTATTTAATTTGATTCTAACAATAAAGTAGATAAAATTAATGGTTTTCATCTCCCCTAAATCATTGTAAGTGAAGCTATTACCAAAATGGATGCTGAAGTTAAATAATAATTAAGTGAGGAAAGGAGAGATGGCTCAGCAATTAAGAGTACTTGCTAGTTTTGCAGAAAAATCAGGTTCAGGTGTTAACACCTATATAGAGACAACTATTTGTAACTCCAATTCCTGAGGACCTGGCACTCTCTTCTGACTTCCTTGGATACAAAACCCACATGTAATGCCCACACGTATAAACAGAAAAAACACTCATATGCATAAAATAAACAAATTGAAAAATAATTGTCTCAAAAATTCTGATAAAATTCATAGTATCACCAATAAGTGTTACTGAACTCATTGGGGCTTGCTGTTGTCAGTGACAAGAGTCAGTGCAGTATCCACTGAGATGTGTAAGGTAAAGGTGCATTCTTTCAGCTGGACAGCCTAAAATCGATTCCCAGAACCCATATGGTAGAAGAATAGATGCCACTCCTGAGGGTTGCCCCCTGACTTCCATGATGAGCTTGTGTGCATCCCCATACATACTCACCAATTAATAATTTATTAAAACTCAGTATGGAATCATGACATTATTATTTCCTTCTAAGCTAAATTTTTAGAAACATTTCAATACCATCTGGCCACTTCATCAAAAGGATTAATAAAACTCTAAAAATATCCAAGTCAGAATGATAAGTTTGAAACCAATTATACAGTCTTTTCCCAAAGGTGCTCCTGATATTCCTGAGCTCACACTCACCTCACAGCTATAAGATCTGATTCTATAGGGGTATAGGGAAAAGGAGAAAAAGTCGGCAAGAATCCCAGTGCCACAGTATAATATCCTCTCTGATGTGAAAGGGAATTGGGAATAAGGATGGGTACTTTCTTCCCACATCAAGGCCCGAGGGGGAAAGTTTCTTGGGACACCTGACCTTGAGTAAGAACCTCAAGAAGCTTCAAAACAGGAGGAGAATGCGAAAAGCTATTATGGGCTTCCTGTGTGAATAGCAGTACAAAAATAAAACATCATGCAGGCAAGTATCCACATTTCTAGGTCATTAGAGAAAAGGGTAGAAAAGATGTAAACCAATTACAGGAAAGAAACACTGAAAACAAGCTAAGGGTTTCAGAAAGGAGCAGCTGGAGTGAGCCACAGAGAATGTAGCAGGCAATGCTCAGTTAAAAAAAAAAAAAAAAACCAAGTGGAGATACAAAGATGGCTCAGTGGTTAAGAGCACGGGCTCTTCTTGCAGAAGCCCAGGTTCAATTCCCAGCACTTACATAATTGCTTACAAGCACCTGGAACTCCAGTCTCAAGAGATATGATGCCTTCTTCTGGTCTCAGCAGATACCAGGTGTTTATATTATGCATAGACATGATTTCAGATAAAACACATACATAGAAAATAAATAAATCTTTAAAATTAAAAACTATGCAATTTTTAAACCCTGAGACAAGTTTTTTTTTCCCAATACATCTAAGGAGATTTTCACACACACACACACACACACACACACACACACACACACCACTGCATATGCATGCACACACACAAAAACCACGTTCACCTGATTTACTGCACAGTCTGCACATGAAAATCTCTGGAGGGAGTTAAGAGCAAGGGCAAGCTACACTCTTCAGCAGAGGTGCTTTCATTATCAGGTCCTTTCCTCAGGCACCTTAATGGCAGAACGCAGAGGAACCCCCTAGTCCACTGTTGGTAGTCCATGCTTATCAAGATTTTTGTCTTTTACTGTCTATTGTATTGCTATGTGTAGGCCTCAAGAACTGGAGTCTGCCCATGGCCCCTATGGCCTGGCCCTCAGGCCCCAGTTAATTGTGATTAGTAAATAAAGATGCCACAGCCAACAGTTGGGCAGAAGAGATATAGGTGGAGTTGAGGTTTTGAGGGTTTGGAGAGAGAGGACCAGGAGGAGGGGAATAATAGGAGGAAGCACCATGGAATAGAAGAAGAACAAAGAATATGAAGGAGAGGAGAAAGGAGAACCACCATGGGTTAGCTGAGCCATAACAAACATGGCGGTGTGAACTGGCCAGTTGGAACTAAAGGCAGTCAAGATGACACATAGTAAGTAAGAGCTTGGGTTATCGATAAGAAAGTAGATTCTAACAGCATGGAGGGTAGGCAGCTGCCCAGCTATTATGCTGCCTAAGGCATATTAAAAACATAAAGGCTGTGTGTGTCTTTCATCTGGGAACATAAATGGTCTAAGGCAGGAAAGAAGCCCCAGGCCGGGATTTTTAATATTTTTTACTACAAATGCTTTTCTACCAGCCCCAGGTGAACTGACCTATAAATGAAATGGGATTGTCAATTAAAGAAGCTGACTGAGGCTAGATCAAAGCAAGGCTTTTCAGAGTCCAAAGTTTTTGTCAGTCCTTGCTCTTATATGTTACATGGACGACTTTTGTACCCATCCTTCTCAACCACCAATAGAAAGCTTGGCTGATGGCCATTCGTTCACAATAAGTAAGTCAAGAAAATGTAAATAGTGATCCTACTCCTTTTAAAACATAAAATAGCCATCTTCTTTTAGGTAAAAATTAATCATCAATGATGAGCAATTTTATAGGGTTTGAATACAACTATTTTCTGATCAGTAGAAAGATTGACCCTGACTCCAAGACTCCAAGAAAAGAACAGTCTTACTGACCAAGGAGAAATTTTTTTTGAAGTCACAGCAAAATCTTCTCAACGAACATAAAAATAACTACTAAAAGTCAATACAGAAAGGACAGGAGGTCAACTCAGACAGGAAGAGTCTGTGTAAGAGTTGAGCTATGGATGAGCTGACATGGAAACGAGCATCAGAATTCAGTGGCTACAGCCACATCTGAAAACGTGAAAATTTATTTTAATATGTTTGTTTGGAGTCAGGGTCTCAAGTAGTCCTACCTAACTTTGAATTCAATATGTAGCCAAAGATAACTTTAAATTTTTGTTTCTCCTGTTTTTACTATCCAAGTACTGGGATTACATACACACGTCAGCATACCCAGGATGTGATCTGCTTGGATTGAACCCAAAGCTTTATGCACTCTAGCCCAGCACCGCACCCTACCAACTGAGCTATAAGCCCAGCCCAGACAAGATGATTTTTAAGCAGATGAAAGTCTGTAAACTTCACTGACCATGGAAAAAGCATAGAATTTGAGAAGTAGCTGTCCATGGACAATGCTGAGGCAGAAATCAAGATTAATGAAACATCACTGCAAACACCTGGATTTCAAATCTTACTCCTTTTCTGTATCTGTGCAAACAGAGGCTGCAGAATCCTAACGGATCTTATCTAGTTAGTTCATCTTCTAAGGAAAAGTGTTCCCACTGTCTCAAGAGACTAGTTTTTTCCCCATAACATTTGCTTCTCGATCTACTACACAGCCCACAGCAAAATATGCACTCATATGCAACTGATCTTGACATATTCTATTTCTTCATCGTAATATCTGATAGCAGGTTCCAGACAAGCCAGTTGTTCTATATTTACAGATTGCTACTTGTGGGGCTTAAAGAGACTGCTAGAGAGGAATTAGAGAAAAACTCTGCACAAGCCAATAAAAATGATTACAGCAAATCAGATTGTTCACATCTTTAAATCTAAAGACAGGTTTCAGCTATTGTCCCCGTCTTAGTCAGGGTTTCTATTCCTGCACAAACATCATGACCAAGAAGCAAGTTGGGGAGGAAAGGGTTTATTCAGCTTATACTTCCACATTGCTGTTCACCAAAGGAAGTCAGGAACTCACACAGGGCAGGAACTTGAATCAGAAACTGATGCAGAGGCCATGGGGGCTAGGGTACTGTTTACTGGATTGCTTCCCCTGGCTTGCTCAGTTTGCTTTCTCATAGAGCTCAGGACTGCCAGTCCAGTGATGACACCACTCTCAATGGGCTAGGCTTTTGCCCCATTGATCACTCATTGAGAAGATGCCTTACAGCTGGCATTTCATGAAGGCATTTCCTCAAGGGAGGCTTCTTTCTCTGTGATAACTCCAGCGTGTAACAAGTTTACACACAAAATAAACCAGTACAGTCTCCCTCAAGGTCCATGCATTACAGCAATTGAGGCGTGGCTTGCTTTGACATGATCCTGCCAGGACTGAAGAGCTGCCTTGCCTTGAATTCTTACAGTGGGGGTGTTCACTTTGCACCTCACTAATTGAAGGCCCATGAACATAGATGACTTCACAAAGCCAGGCCATAAGAATTGCCCGTTTCATTCCATGCCCCATATACAGACAAGACAGCTGAAGGAAGGGAGAATTTAGGTGTCTAAGCAAAATCTAAGGTAATATTTCTAATAATATTATATTTTATTATTTCTGTAAGAACATACATTATTCTTTGAAATTCTCATCCATGAATATAAGATGATTAGATCAATTATATCTCCCCACTATCTCTCTCAAACTTAGGATATACTATCTTATTCACATTGTAAATTCATTTCATATATATATATATGTATATATATATATACATATATATATATGTATATATATGTATATACACACATATATAGGTATATATATTATATTATAAACCTTATAGTGTTATTGTTATTGCTATTAATTGCCACCAAGTCTAATTATGGTGACTATACATGAATGGGCATGAGGTTATTCACTAGGGCATGGGCCACCTACCAAAGGCAATACTCCAAGTTACAAAACAAAAAGCTACTGTCTCTCCACTAGCAACCATCAACTACCAATCCTCAAGAGCCCCTCCGTATTCTATGATGAAGTTTTTAATTGTGTTGGTGATGTTCAATTATTTTCCAAGTAACCACAGCTACTGTGACTTCATGATCATAAGTAGCATTTACAGCCCTTCTGCTTTCAAACTCATAGATTCTTCCAGCTCTTCACCCACAATGCTCCCCTTGATGGTGAGATAATTTTTAGAGTAAGATTTTTAAAATTTCTTTCTCTCTCCCTCACTCCCTCTCTTTATGGGGAATGGACGGATAACACATGTAGGAGTCCCTGCAGAGGTCAGACGGAGACACCAAATCCCCTGGAGCTGGGGCTAGAAATGGGTACTTTGAGGTGCTGGTGCTGATGCTGAGACTAAAACTAGGGTTCTCTGCAAGTTACATAATATTCATAACTCTGAGCCATCCCTCCAAGCTATGTTGAATGGGACATTTAAGAGTATGTGTGAGCATATATCCTTGTTATATGTTGAAGCATCTTTTGGGTATATGCCCAGGAGTGGTATAGCTGGGTACTCAGGTAATGCTATATCCAATTTTCTGAGAAACCACCAGACTGATTTCCAGAGTGGTTGCACCATCTTGCAATCCCACCAACAATGGAGTGTTCCCCTTTCTCCACATCCTCGCCAGCATCTACTATTACCTGAGTTTTTGATCTTAGCCATTCTGACTGGTGTGAAGTGGAATCTCAGGGTTGTTTTGATTTGCACATCCCTGATGACTAAGGATGTTGAACATTTCTTTAGGTGCTTATCAGGCATTCCAGTTTCATAGCAGCCTTATTTATAATAGCCAGAAGCTGGAAAGAACCCAGATGTCCTTCAACAGAGGAATGGATACAGAAAATGTGGTACATTTACACAATGGAATATTACTCAGCTATTAAAAACAATGAATTTGGGAAATTCCTAGGTAAATGGATGGAACTAGAAAATATCATCCTGAGTGAGGTAACCCAATCACAAAAGAACACACATGGTATTCACTCTCTGATAATTGAATACTAGCCCAGAAGCTTGAAAAAGATTCAACTCACAGACCACATGAAGCTCAGAAAGAGGAAAGACTATGTGTGGGTGCTTCAGTCCTTCTTAGTAGGAGTAACAAAATACTCAAGGAAGAAAATATGGAGACAAAGTGTGAGACAAAAACTGAAGGAGGAGCAGTCTGGAGACCATTCCACCTGGGTATCCATCCCATGTGCAGTCACCAAAGGTAGACACTGACATGGATGTCAGGAAGTGCATGGTGACAGGAGCCTGATATAGATGTCTCCTTAGAGGTCTGCAAGAGTCTGACAAATTGAGGCAGATGCTAACAGCTAACCATTGAACTAATCAAAGGTTTTCCAATGGAGAGGTTAGAGAGAAGACTGAAGGAGCTGAAAGGTTTTGTGACCCCATGAGGAAAGCAACAATACCAATCAACCAGAGCTTCCCAGGGTCTAAACCACCAGCCTGGGAGCTCATAGGGAGGGACCCATGACTCCATCTGTATATGTAGGAGAGGAAGGCCTTGTCGGGCATAAGTGGGAGAGGAGATACTTGGTCCCATGAAGGCTGAACACCGAGTGTGGAGGAATTCAAGGTTGGGGAGGTGAGAGTCGGGGGCGGTAGGTGGGGGCACATCCTCCTCATAGAAGCAGGCGGAGGGGTGATGGGATAGGAGGTTCCTGGGCGGGGGGTGGGGGGAAGAAATGGGGTAAAGGGATAGCATCTGAAATGTAAATAAAATATCCAATAGAAAATAAAAAGATAAAATAAAAGAGTATGTATGAGAGGATCATCAAATATCACAGTATCTAGTAAAGCAAACTGTTCAGGACATGATTTCACTGAGGAGTTGCACTCACTGATGTTAAGAATATCTTATTTATTCAGTCATTTTATGTTCATCAGAGCCCTGAGTTATAGGAAGAAGAAAAAATTTCAAACTTTAAGATGAAAATTTCGTGAGAAAAGCAATCCGTCTAATCAAGAGCCTAAGGATACTTCGAAGGCTTTGGATACATTGCTCTCATTTTTAAAATGGTTCAATTATGAGACATCTATTCACATGGTTACAAAGAAAAGCAGTTTCTCTTCAGATTAAATAAGAGAACTGATTCTTACTATGTACAGAAATCATTTCTTATGTTGTTCATGCATTGGCTATTCCACTGGGAGAAACTTCAGGCTATGTGATTTTAACAAGGTGGATGAATTAAATCTGGCCAGAGAATTACCACTTCTGCTATGGTCATAGAAGTAGCATTTGTGTGATTCTGCTTATGTTTTCTTTGGTCAGGGATTTTTCTTTGTGTTATATCAGTGACAAAGACATAGGAGATGGAACAATTTTAAGCTAGTTCATTTCCAAGAATAGTGAATTAGCCAATTTATAAGAAATGCAGGTATGAGGGAAGGAGCAGAGACTGAGGGAATGACCAACCAGTAACTGGTCCTCCGACTTGAGACCCATCCCATGGGCAAGCACCAATCCCTGACACTATTCATGATGCTGTTATGCTTTCAGACAGGAGTCTAGCATGATTATCCTCTGAGATACTCCACCAAGCAGCTGATTCAGACAGATGCAGAAACCAACAGCCAAACAGTGGATGGAGTTTAGGAACTCTTATGGAAGAATAAGAGAAACAATTCTGATACCTAAAGGAAATAGGAACTCCACAGGAAGACCAACAGACCTGTACCCTTGAGGCTCTCAGAGACTAAATCACCAACCAAAGAGCATATATGGGCTGGACCTAGGCCTTCCCTGCATATATATAGCAGATGTGAAGCTTAATCTTCATGTGGGTCTCAAACAACTGGAGTGGGAGCTATCACAAAAGCTATTGTCTGTCTGTGGAATATGTTCTTCTACCTGGTCTGCCTTGTCTGGGCTCAATGGGAGAGGAACTGCTTGACCTCTCAGAGACCTGAAGTGCCCAGGGTGAGGGATACTCAAGGGGTTACAGGTCAGAGGAGAATGGGAGAAGGGTTGTGGGAGGGAGTGACTGAGAGGGGTCCCAGAGAGCGAGATGTAAAGTGAATAAGTAAAAAATAAATGAATACATAAAAATAAAATTTAAAAAATACTGGGTTACAAAGAACTTTGAAACTATTCTGACATGTTGGAAGGGAAGGAGCTACTCAAATTTCAGAACTCTCTAGACATTGCATCAGGTACAACAGCTTAGCACGTCATATATGGCTGCAGCCAGATTTTTGTGAGACCACAATAACGCATGAGCAGAAAAATAGAATACACATCTGGGTACACACACCACTCACAGAAATGTTCATTCCAAGACTGACCAATTAGCCTACAGACAATGCAGTAATTAACACCCTCACAGCTGGAAAAAGGGACTAGTTCAAATGAAATTCTGTCTAAAGCACTTGAGAGATAATTATGCATGAAATATAAAATCAGTCACTGCAGAGTTCACAATTACAATCAGCAAGACATTTGAGGCTTTCTTTCCCCCAAAGACAGAACAAGCAAGAAACAAATATAACAGGTGATTAATACCAAAGCAGGCAGCAGAGCTTTGTGAAAGCAACCCTCCACTCTCTAATTAAACATCTAAATCCAAATTTTGGCCTTCTACTAAGTCACTGTTTAGATTCTTGTTATTTTCAGCAAGTCTTATTATTGCCCATGGACATTAACCTCTTCAAGGTACAAGACAAATAAATGTACTGCTGATTTTAGCTCAGGCAGCTGCTTGCTGTTGTATAATAAATACAACCCCAAGCAACAACCTGCGAGACATACCTACAGTTCACAATGACAGATGATCCTCTTAGATTTTCTCCCAACTTTCAACCTGCATAATTTATTCATAATAACATATGACTGGACTTTTCAGTTCTATATGGCTGTGGATTTTTAATTAACAGTGAAATGTATTTTATGGTATTGCCATCACTTATTCCCCATTAAAACACAGACCACATACAGATTAAGCAAATTTCAACTTGCAGATCACACTTCAGCACTAATTTTTAAATGTGACTAGCATGGGACTTTGTTTTTCATTAATTAAAAAAAAATTACAAAACACTACCACATTTTAGGTTTAGGGAACATTCCAGAAAGGGGAGAGAAAAGATTGTAAGAGCCAGAAGTTCAGGAAGTTTTCTGTAGGATTGTATCACCTAGGAATGTTAGACATTATATCCATAACGATTTTCCAACATGAGCTGAACACAATGACATCTAGCAAACGTGCCAAAGTAGATGGGGAAATAATCCCAGGAGGCCTCAACTCTATACCAAGAACTAAAGGGCACTGGGGAAAGCTAAGAGTTGGAGAGGTGGCCTTGCTGAGGAAAGAGCAAGCCAGTTGTTCAGTGACTGAAAACAATGAAGTAATATTATATGAACTGAGCAGGTTATATTTAGGGGTGTGTGTGTGTGTGTGTGTGTGTGTGTGTGTGTGTGTGTGTGTGTGTGTAATAGAAATGAGTGAAAAAAGAGGCCATAAATTTGTAGAATAGAAGGCAGTGGTATATAGGAGGGTTAGAAGAGAGGAAATACTGTAAAATATTTTTAAATATCTTACAGCTTGTAAATAAATTACCTGGTGAAGCTTAGGCAATGAGTGACTTACTCTACAGTTTCTTCTGCAAGCAGTCATGTAACCTTGATTTTTAAGAAAATATTCTGACCATTGTGGCTGTACCTAACATGGCTACAATAATATGAAAATGTTTTATATATTACTCTTTTTTAAATTTTAATGACAAAATTGCCCAAGGCTACAGTTCTTGTGTAAGTTCTCTAGCTTATTGATATGAAAAATTCCCAAATAAATTTAAGACAATATGTTTACCTAAGACCTGGTTCTATTCTTAACTCTGTTGCCCACCACCGATTGAAATTCTAGTAATTTGTATAACCTCTCTGAGTGTGTAAATCTATTTTTGAGTTAGATAAGAATATCCAAAGGAGATCAAACATTGTATCGGAGAATACCAATTGGTAAACAGAAATTTAACTGTTTCTGATATTCTTGATTCTTTTTCTTTTTAATCATTTTTATTCACTTTACATCCTGATCCGTGTCCCCACTCCTGGTTACCCCCTCTCATAATCTCTCCCCTTCCTCCCTCCCCTTCTCCTCTGAGAGGGTCAAGCACACACCCCCACACACATATCTCACCACACTGGCACATCAAGTCTCTGTAGGGCTCTCCCACTGAGGCCAAACAAGGCAGCCAGCTAGAAGAACATATCCCATGGACAGGAACCAGCTTTTGGGATAGGCTTCTGCTCCATTTCTTCAGGAACTACATGAAGACCAAGCTTCACATCTGCTACATGTGTGCAGGGGAGCCTAGGTACAGTCAATGAATGCCTTTTGGTTGCTGATTCAGTCTCTGAAAGCCCCAAGGGTCCAGGTTAGTTGACTCTGTTGGTCTTCCTGTGATGTTTCTATCCCTTTCAGGTCAGCAATCCTTCCCCCAACTCTTCCATAAGAGTCCCCAAACTCCATCCAATTTTTGGCTGTGGGAAGGATTAACCAAGAGTGGGGGCAAGGATTAGGATGTAAAGTGAATAAAAAAATTAATGTTAAAATTAAATAAAAAATTTAAAAAAAGAGACCAGAGCATCAGAATACTTAAGTGCCTCCTTTATCCAAAGTCCCTGTCATGTCCTTAAAATGACCCCTCCTTCTTACCCTAGCCAGTTGCAGATTTCCAGTCATTCTCATGATCATCTGGCCATCTCTCCTGTCTTTCCACATACCTGATCCTGAACCATTACTCCCATTTCACTTCCAGTTCCCTCTTGCATCCAGTTTCCTTTTAGATACTTCATGAGGATATATATAAACCATCTCAATCAAAACAACTTAGGTTCTTCCAGGCCTGATGTATTGTCATGGCTGATTGTGTCTATCAAGTTCATCAGAATAAGATGTGCCTAGGAGAATAGGGGGCATACTTCTGGGTGTGCATGTAATGTTTCCAGGCACAATTAACTATGGACATGATAGATGGAATAATAGAAGACAATGTAGACGGCTGTGAAGGTCTGTTTCTTTCTCTCTCTCCTTCTCTCTCTTTCTCTCTCTGTATCTCTCTCTTCACACACACATATCACCATCATCATCATTGCCATCATCATCATTAATCTCAACTGTTTTCCCCTCTTTTTCTCTGTCTCCCCATTTCTTATTTCTTCATATAACATGTGACATGTTCTATTCCATTGCACCCCCAACTCTGTGATTGGAACCTCTGAAATCATGAGCAAAATAACTAATTCCACATTTTAAGCTGTTCTGTCAAGTATGTTGGCACTGTGATGAAAACTAATACACTTAATTATAAATGATTTCTCAGAAATTACACCTGATGGTATCTTAATTATATTTTTTGAGATTCTTCACCCTCTATTAAATGAAGAATCATGGAAAATATAAAGAGAAATTCCTAGATGTTTCTCCTTATTCTATTTACCAGATGCTTTATTTATACTCATAGATATAACAAGTAATCTAAATTCAATGCTTTGTTGTGTATTCAAGTGATTGAGGATGGTCTATGATAGTGTTTTACTTAATACTTTGTGTAAAAGAAAAACCATATAGCTCCTACTAGTCTTCATTTTTCATTACTTACATGCTTCTCTGTACCTCCTTCCTGACGGGAGGACTTCAAGATATCAATATGTACGTGAGTATCCACATGGAATCAGTTTGTGCCATACCCCATTCGAAAACTGCCTTGTTTGAGGTCAAATTCATGACTAAGACAACATGCTCAGTGGTCTGGGAGGAGGCCTACGAATATGAGAGTAAAATAGCCTTTTCAACCCAAAAGTGAAAGCTTTTAAATGCCAGACTCAAACCCAGCTTCAAAATTTCTTACAGAAGGTCCTGTGAGAAAAGGAAAAACAGTCTGAGAGTAGCTATGAGTACATTAGGTTTTCCATTCAGGTTCATGAGCAACCTGAAATGGAAATGGACAGCCCTCTTCAGAAATGTGAATATGATGTGATTTTTTTTTCAAAATCTGATTTACCAAACTGTGCCAGGATAAGCAAACCTAAGTAGCAAACCAACTAAATATTAACATTAGAAGTGTTTGAATTTTTGTTTCACTAATTATGAGAAAGTTGTGTACTTATAATCTTTTATGTGTTTTTAATCTAGAAGAGGCACTGTTTTAGGTATCAGCTTCAGTTAATTCCTGCAGTCCATTCTCAATCTAATAGTCAGGTGTGATAACCTTCCTGAATTTATAGGGAAGGAAACTGAGGCCCAGTGACATGAAATACCCTGCCAATATAGTACAATGAATAACTAGGAAAAGTTGCTATTGAATGAACAAACTGTGACTAAGATATCACTAATGCTGTAAACAGAGTCTACATTCTGATGTTGGATGTGGGGAGGGCACATACACACCCCAATGAGAACACTACTTCACACTCTGTAGTTTAGCAAATGTTAGTGTTCATTGATAATTATGCATGGAATTGGGGCAAAAGGGAAAATTCTAAGTTTTACTGGTCAAAGTGGTAATAGTATAACAGTAATTTTGGAAATCAAGTTGGCAAAATGTAGGAAGTTTTAGGATGAAAATGCAATTCAAGAAATTACCATAAACTCCAAATATCCTGGGCAACTGTCAATAACAACTCGTTCAGATACATCCCGAAACTCCATCAGGAGAGGGATAGATACATCATTGTTTAATCATACAATGTTCAGCACAAGAATAAAATCTAAATACAATGTAGTAAGTGGCATTCAACAGCTTCATCATGTCAAACTTGGCTGCATTACAATAATTGAATAAAAGAAATGACTCTATCAGATTCTCTATAGTATTAAATAAAAAATAGAAAGTGGCTAACAAAAAAAGTATCTCAGATTAACTGAGAAAGACACAGATCATGTCATCATCCTTAGAACTTGCATAAATTTTCTTAAATCTTTCCTTGAACTGAAGAATTATTGTTGGGGGAAGGAACAATAGTTCACTGGATAAAGGCACTTGCCACCAAGCCTGATGACCTAAGTTCAACTCCCAGGATGCACATAGAAAAGACCTGATTCCTACCTGCTGTCTTCTGACCTCCCCACCCCTTCATGCACACTATTCCACATGCACATGCAAATTCATTCATTCATTCATTCATTCATTCATTCATTCATTCTCTCTTTCTCTCTCTCTCACTCTCTTTCCATCCATCTTGCTCTTCCTCCCTCTCACTCCTCCCTCCTTTTCCCTCTCTCCCCCTCTACCCTCTTGCTTTACCTCCCTCTCCTTCACCCTCTCCCTCACACAGACACATAAACAAAACAAATTTTAAAGAAATAGAAAAGATTTTGTATGTTTTAAGCTATAAGAGGCATTGTTTCTAATTTCTAGTTTTATGACACTATAGCTGTTGCTATATATGACTTCTACTTTATTGAGCTTCCAAATATTTATTTTTCCTATCATGTATTCATCTTTTAGAGTTACTTCTTTCACCCAAACCAAAGGTCTCCAATATTATTTTTATTTCTTTACACAGCAATAGAACATTTGGTCACATATAAGCATATTTATTCACTTGTAATCATATCTATCTTAAATGATAATATACATAAACATGTCTGCATAAATCAATCTCCTTCTTTTTAACTCTTTAATCATTTGTTTTCTTTTTTAAAATCCCCTTTCCAAGTTTCCCCTTCAGAACCCTCTTTCCCATCCCTCATCCCCCTGCTTCTATGAGGACACTTCTCCTTCCACACACCCACTCTCACTTCACTGCCCTGGCATTCCCCTACACTGGGGCATTGAGCCTTCACAGGACCAAGGGCTTCTCCTATGATTCCCCACAAGGTCATCCTCTGCTACATAAGTGGCTGGAGCCATGGGTTGCTCCATGTGTACTCTTTGTTGGTGGTTTAGTTGCTGAGAGCACTAGGGGGTCTGGTTGGTTAATATTGCTGTTCTTCCTTTGGGTTTGCAAACCCCTTCAACCTTTCTCTAACTCCTCCATTGAGGACCTCGTGCTAAATCCGATGGTTGGCTTTGAGCATCCGCCTTTGTATTTGTCTGGTAGAGCCTCTCGGGAGACAGCTATAACAAGCTCCTGGCAGCAAGCACTTCTTGACATCCTCAGGTGTCTTGGTATGGTATCTGTACATGTACCTGAACACAGCTATATTCTCAATCATTTGTATATAATCTGAAACATTAATTACAAATTCATATATAATAAATAATGCCCTTATTCACTATGCACATTTTCTTCTCTGTATAATTGTGTGGCATCAAAAAGAATATGACAGTCCTTTTTATAGTATGCTTTCTTCCATGTCTTCTCCTGTTACCTAGAGGTTTGCTAGGTTTGATTTGTGAGTGACCACTGCTGATTGGGTGCTTAGATGTTCATAATATTGTAGCTTGTGACCTTTATCACTATGTTAGTTACTTGTCTGTTCCAGTTATAGAATGCTTGACAGAAAGCAATTTAGAGGAGAAAAAGAAAGTGCTTTCACACTCACGGTTCTGGAGACGGGGTCATAGAGTCCACCATGGTAGAGGAAGCATGTCAGCAGGAGTGTGAGGCTAACCTCAATCACTTGGCATCCACATAGGTAGCAGAGACTGTGAGTAGGAATGGGGTCAGTCTGTGAACTCTCAGACACCATTTCTAATGATGTACTTTCTCTAGGTAAGTGTCTACCTTCTAAAGAATCTACAACCTTCCCAAATGGTGCATAGGGACCAAGTGCTCAAATTCATGAGTCCATGGAAAGCATCCAGCATTCAAACCAGAAACACCTATAAGAAGAATCCTATGCATTATAAATGTGTTTCTTTAAAACTCTGTCCGGTCTGGAGCCAGATCTCAGCAAGACAATAGTCTCTAAATGTAATATCACTAATCTATTTACATCTTTGTTTTGAATTTTGAAACTGATATGCAATTTAATTTTTAAAGTAAATTTATTAAATATAAAATCAATAACATTTTTGTTGTACATGTAAACTATATAACTATATTCAAAGAATTATGTTGAAGATCTATTTTGCTGAGATTTTGTCAGATTTTGAAGAATCAGAATTTCCCAGTGTTAAGGGTCTAATAAGCATGTAAAATCTTGTTCATAGAAAATACAGTATAATACCCTTTATCCAATTTCAGTTTCCCAATTGAGGTGTCTGAAGTAATTCTACCAGGTCTTTTATTCATTTAATTCTCATAGCACTTTAGTCCCTTGCCTTACAGATATGTAATTTTTTATTGCTGTTGGAGTGGCCTAACCTATGAATTAATCCTCTCTCTCCAGTGAGCAAGCCTTCTAGTCATAGACTCTATTGGAGGCATCTGTTCCAATGAGCAATCCCCAAAAGTCCTCCCAAGGACAAATAATTAATTTGGATGAATTATGAGTATAACAGAGAGAGTCGGTAGGGAAGAGATTCAGTTGACTGAGGGACTGTGACATTATTTTGTAAAAAGTCCATTCATTAGTCTGATGTCTAGGAAAACATGTCTCTCTTCTCACACACTAATTGTACAAAATGATGAGGTTCATTGACATTGTCGTTTTTGCATGTATTATAATTCCCTGTTAGCCCTCCTTATTGTCCTTTCTTGACTTCTCCCTCTTCCATCCTTCTACAGTCTAGTAATCTACTTCTACCTGATTTCATATAACAGAAAACTCGATACTTATATTCATAAGACTAATTTATTCCATTCAACAGGATATGGAGCAATTCATGGATATGTTTTTTTTCTACTACAGAAGCTGTGCTGGTCTCTGCATCATTTTCATTTTAACATGTATGCTGTTAAAATGAGCATCAGGCAAACACATTTTAACAAAGACTGTGAGTAAATGCACAAAGATAAGGGAACTATGACAGAACATCATACTCGATGTAATGTGAAGAAGAAACACACAGGTAGGCATGTCGGGTGTTTTTGCCCAAATTGAGTACAGTCATGTATGCCCTGCAACAGGGTGAGGATGTTATCCTACTCCTACTAGATAGAGCTGATGATTAAAAGTGCTTACTGAGGAAAATGCCATGATTATGATTATCTTGAGGAAATTTATTGTCAACATTTCAGGAAATACATCTCATGAAGTAAAGGACAGAAGATTGGAATAAAACCTATGGTTGGAAGTCATATTGAACCACTGAATGAAAATAGAGTGCACAGAAATTAGTAACTGAGGGCTGACTTGCTTCCATCCCCATACTCCATTTTCTTTTACAGACAAAGCCACAGCAGTGAGTGACATATGTATCTCTAGTATTTCTCTTCCTCTACCATTTTCGCTTTATTTTTGCAGAGATGGTTAATAGGCATATTAATACTCTGTGCCATACTGTCTAAGGAAATAAAATAACTCAGAAATATCAGGATCCCAAGTGAGCACTATGTATGGAACAGAAGCAGGTAATGAATGGTTTCAGTAAATAAATAGCCAGTATTCATAAGCAGATTTCATCTCCCAAGGTGGAGATTCTGCGAGAAAATATGGTTAAAATACTCTTAAGCCATTAAATTACCTTGTCTCTGCAAGCCTGATGCCCTGGGCACTCCCAGACCATATGGCAGAAAAATATCTTGTCAAGAATTTCATGGTTGGCATCAATCTGTGCAATGAGAGGCACAGCTGCCTCACTGGATAGGGTCCAGGATGTCTCAGGACTGCGACGGCTTGTTGTTCCAGAGATGGATGGAAAGGTTGAGGCCTGGGCCCACAGCTTCATTTGTGTCTCTCTACAAGGGGCAGAGATCATAGCCCATAGCATGGTGTCCTGCTGCTGCAGCCCTTCTGCTCTGTCTTTCTCATAGAAATAACAGAAATGTTAGCCAGGGCCATCAGATTCAGGGAACTTTTGTAGAGAAATCAAGCTTCTTGGTTATGATGTTGATTTTCGTGAAGGAGTTAAAAGGGAGCCAGGTAATAAAACTGACTGTAGCGTTCTCTCTCTCTCTCTCTCTCTCTCTCTCTCTCCTCAATCTTCCTGAGAAAAGTTTTAGTTTCCTAATAAATGTCTGGCTGGCCTAGAACTAACTCTGTTGATTTTCGTGAAGGAGTTAAAAGGGAGCCAGGTAATAAAACTGACTGTAGCGTTCTCTCTCTCTCTCTCTCTCTCTCTCTCTCTCTCTCTCTCTCTCCTCAATCTTCCTGAGAAAAGTTTTAGTTTCCTAATAAATGTCTGGCTGGCCTAGAACTAACTCTGTAGATCACACTGGCCTTAAACTAGCTGAAATCTTCCTGCCTCTACCTTGCAAATGCTGAATTTATAAGTACATGCCACCACATCAGGATGGAAAGTAGAATGATTTTATTTGTTTCAACATTAGTAATACTAGTTGGATCTAGTATCATTTTTTTTTTAGAAGACATAGAGTCTCAAGTTAAATTTGGAGATTCTCATTGAATTAAGTAATTTTCCAATGTCACGTGTGTATATACAATATATTACTCACATTCATCTCCTGTCTCATTTCATGTTCTCCTGAACTCATTCTTCCAAACCTGATACCATTTTGCCCTAAGTCCTATATTTCTAAGTGTCCAGTGACTTATCAAGTTTCAGGAAGGCTGCTTGCTTGAGCATGACTGAGGGGGTTATCTACCAGAGCATTCAGCTAGCCAGTGGCCACAACACTGAAGAAGATGTGATACACTCTCCCTCAGTAGCTCTGAAGAACCTTAGCAAGCAGTAGGGTCTTCCTTATGAGATCCGTCTCATGCATGATGGAAGGTGGTGGACCCCTTTGCATGCTTCATGGATAACCACAGCTGCTGTGGGTATGTAAATACAATTGCCAAGAGCAATCTTAATAATAGACCAAAACAAGCAGTTATCTAAAATCATATGCTCTGCCAGGCAACTCATTTGCACATTCTGATAAATATTCTGCTATTTTACCCATAAGGGTTCCCTGACAGTGAAGCTATTAGCTTAATTATTATTAGAAAATATGAAATCATCTCATTAAGCCACTGTTAAGATGAAAATACTACCCCTCATAGGAACATTTTTGATGATGTGTTTGAAGTATTTTTTTCTTCATTTTGTTATTGTTTATATGTTTAGATTTTTAGAGGGAAAGACAGGGCTATGTGTGAGAGCATGTGTGTATGTCTATGTGTGTGTGGTAGAAGCACTATACACATGATGCATGGATGTGAATGGTTGCACATGCATATGGGAATGTATGCATGTGAAGGACAGAGGTCAATTTCAAGTGTTTTTGTCTAAAAAGTCCTTCAGCTTATTTCTCTGAGATGGGGCATCTCAATGAACCTACAGATCACTGATTTTACAAGACTAGCAGGCCAACAAACTCCAGAGATCCTTCTGTTTCCTCCTCAGCTCTGAGATTATAGTTATTCATGACCACATGCAGCTTGTAGATAGGTATTGGATTGGATGAGCTTGGATCCTGATGCTTGCCCAGTAGGAACTTTATCCACTGAGCCAATCATGACCTTCCTTCATTATTGAGTTTAGCCTTCTATGAATCGTCCACAAAGGCTACATATTAGCAATAAGACATCAACCAGTCTTGGTATTAGAAGTCATCAGACAAGCAAGACAATAAAATAATAGTAGAGAAGGGACATTTGGGCCTTCATATTTTATTATGGTAATGAAGGAAAAGGCAGATTGGAAGGTTTGAGGGCCAGAAGCATTAACCTGGAAATAGACCATACTTAGAATGGAGTTATGGGAAAATCAAGGGTGCCATGGAAACACACAATGAATGAAAAATTGTCCTCAGACTCCTTAGTGTCTAGTGAAGACATAGGCCCAAAATGAGTCAATCAAATTTAATCTCAAAAGATGATGTCCCTTGTCTACTAAATTAAGCCAGGTCTGCATATTAGAATGTTATAACTAGGTAACATTATGACCTCACATCTGGTTTGGCAGAAGACTCCTGCAGTGTGTGTGTGTGTGTGTGTGTTGGCGGAGGGATGTTGGTGTGTATGCATGCCTGTGGTAAAGGATACATGAATTTCTAAATAACTTTCTACCATTATGCTGTTCTCATAAATCAAATTTTCAGAGAATGAAAAAACCTATTCACTACATTTTATTCTTCCTTCAGGAACATAAATTTGTATCCAGCAAGTATTATAATGTTACAAAACAGGATAAAAACTTTAACCTTGATAACATCAGAAACAGCATAACAAGAGGAAGGGCCTTTCAGGATTAGCTCTTCCTTTGTTGGGCTTAGCTAAAATAGCATTTTTCTCATATATTTGTGCTTCAGAACATACTGGCAGAAATTTAAATGCAATAAAGTTTTATTTGATAAGATGAATTAATAATTGGAAATGTTTTAAACAATTAACAACAAAATTTAAATCTCACCCAGCTTGCATCACAGGTAGGAAATGAGCAAACAATGTTCTTTACAATAGGAAACAAATATTCTTCCTTTGGAAAAAAACAAAATGTGTCAGTTTAAGCCATCTTTTATTTGGAGACAAGTACATTACACAACAACTACATATGACAAATTCCATGACACTTAGGTCTTTAATATGGAAAGATCACAAAATAAAATTGGAAAGACAGGATTTGGAGGTGAAAAGGGAGGGTATAAATGACATAATTCTACCATAATGTAAAACAGTAATTTAAAAAATCCCTGGTTAGTCATTACTGTTTCCATTTTTATTTTTCCTGGTTTCAGTTCTTTATAGTTTTTATCAAATTTCTTGTACATGGTGAGAACACCATTAACAGGAACTTTTGTATGTTTGCATGCACATAGAGGCAGGGGAGAGAACAGGGGATGGGGGGTTTACAGAGGGGAAACCAGGAAGAGGAACAATATTTGCAATGTAAATAAATAAAATAACCAGTAAAACATAATAAAAGGCAAAGTTCATTGTAACAAAAAAAACTATAAATAAAAAACTAAGATATTATAGTTGTTCACCTTGAAAGTTAACTTGATGGGATTTAGAATCACCATTGAAACAAGCATCTAGGCAAGCATGTTTGTGAGAGAATTTCTTGATGAGGTTCGGTTATATGGGAGAAACCACCAAATGTAGGAGAAACCACCATGGATGGCGATCTTCAAAAGAATAAAAAGGGAAAATAAGATAAGCACTGTGTTCACTGTTTTCTGATTCCAGGCAGTGTATACACTGTGATTGGATACCTGGTGTTAATGCCTGCTGTGCCTTTCTGCCATGATGGACTGTATCCTTGAACCATAAGTTACAATAAATTCCTCTGTTCTAAAGCTGATGCTGTTTATCTCAGGTATTTTGTCACAGGAGAAAGTAATTAGTATAGATGTCATTCTAGCAGATGATTTTATATGCAGTAGGATGAGAAAATAAGCTTTTCCCTTATGAGGTCCATCTTTCTCTTCATTGTTTACTTTGTTCTCCCCTTTTCATTCAAGAGAAGGGGAGAGGAAACTACTACAACACAGCTCAATGCAAAAAGGAAAGCCCAAAGCTCTTCCCAAGGATCTTGTCATGGACATGAGCAAAAATGGCCTGGCATTGGGTGACCAGACAGCACAGCTGGCTACCTCACTTGCTGGCTCTGCCTTTCTGCCATATATATTATTACATTATCCTGGTTGGTTGGGTTTGTTTGTTTGTTTGTTTGTTGTTTATTTTACAGCTTGACACAAACAGAAGTTATTTTGAAAGAGGGACTCCAAACTGAGAATATGACTCCATAAGACTCACCCTTAGGCAAATTTTTTAGGTCTTTTCTTAAAGATTGATGTGGGAGGGCACAGCCAACTATGGACTGTGCCATCTCTGGGCAGATAGTCTTGAGTTACATAAGAAGTGAATATGATCAAGCCCATAAGCTGTTGGGAGCCGTAGTGAGTATGTCAATATCTGCCATTCCAAGATGGCAACAATAAGCCACATTCTTCCATGATTTCTGCTTCAGTTCCTGCCTTGAGTTTCTGCCCTGACATCCTTCCAAGATTGACTGTAAAGTGGAAGTGGAATCAAATTAGTCCTTTCCTCTCAGGTTGCTTTTTGTCACAGTGTTTTTTGTTGTTGCTTTATTTGTTTGTCAACTGGTTGTTTTATTTATTTACATTTCAAATGTTGTCCCTGCTCCAGGTCTTCCCTCTAAAAAGCCCCCATCCCATCCCCCTCCTTTTTGCTTCTAAAAGGGTGCTCCTCCACCTACCCACCTACTCCTACCTCAACCCTTTAGCACCCCTATGCTTTGGCAGCAAGCATCTACAGGACCAAGGGCCTCCACTCCCATTGATGCCAGACAAGGCAATCCTCTGTTACATATGTAGCTGGGGCCACTGTCCCAGTGTCTTACCATAGCAATAGAAACATAACTAAGACAGAGTTCAACAAGTCTGAGTTAAAAATATTAATGGTACATCAACAAATATAAAATGTATGAGAAAATTATTTACCATGGAAATATTATTGATGATATGACCCTATAAAGCTTATTTTTAAGTTGTTGAGCATTATAAAACAGTGAATGTGACCTCTGTCTCAAAAATTATGAAGCTATAAATGAACATTTGTAACCCTTACCCACAAGGCTGAGAAAATAGATGATTCAATGCTATTGTCAGTACCAGTCATCATGCCCTGAGTCCTGTTTTGTAATGTCAAAAAAGGAGAATTCACATTCAAAGCCTTAAGGTACTCATACTGTATTCATCAAAGAGTAAAAATGCCTAGTACATCTTTCTTGAAATGTAAATGGATTTTTATTTTGTTTCTTTTTTTATTAGATATTTTATTTATTTACATTTCAGGCGTCATCCGAATTCCCCATTTCCCCTCCCTTGAACCCCCTATCCCATCCCCCCTCCTCCTTTTTGCTTTTATACCATTTGAATTACATGCAAGTATTCAGGTTAGTTCTAGGTTGAGGGACTAGCAATACAATAGATGCAAATAGTCAAGGAACAAGCAAGACAATAAACACAAATAGTCAAACAACAAACAAGTCAATAAACAAAATTCTGTGAACACTCCCATGATCACTGTTTCTAAGTGATTATCAGGATGACCAACATATCTGAGCCTACTTCCCTGTCCTAGCCCAGTCATTTTCATGTCTGAAGCCTACTTCCTTCTTCTACCCTAAAATTTAGATTCCTGCCTAAAGTTACTTCCTTGTTCTAGCCTAATGTCAGATTCCTGCCTGACACCTACTTCCTTGTCCTTGGCCAATGCCACATTCCTGCCAAGCAGCCCATTTCCTTGTCCTTGGCCAATGTCAGATTCTTGCTAAGCAGCCCCAAAGGCTCTCCCTCTCTCCCTTTAAATGATGCTGACCTGTGAGCTTGCTGAGTGCCCTGACAATGGTGACTGGAAGCTGTACTGAACATATGTTCCCAATGTCACCATTACTTTATTTTGTTTCTTAAATGTACTGCTTCATAAAACATGTTCATAATAGATAGACTGTGATCCTGAGTGACTTTTTTCAATGTTTTACTCTTAAATGAGCATTACTGAGTAGGAATTTAGCAACAAACAGAAGTGGACAAAGACAGTAAGTGAATAAATGAATGACAACCTTCACAGCTAGCATCCCCAAACACCACATGAATTGGAAACCCTTCATCCAAGGTGACCTGCCTGAGGTTTAACTTGTAATATTGTTGTTCTTTTGTATTTTCACTGTAATTCTTGGACCTTTGAAGTGTCTCTGAAGGGAAACATATAACATGGCTGTGCCTATGTGTCCAGTAAAATGACAGCATTAGAAACGTTGCTTTTGAGAGTTTAAAATGTTTGTGTCACCATGAGTCATGAAGGTCACAATATGTGACACCATTAGGGGATAAAATTTTTGCTTGTTACACTCAACTGTTCCCTTTTCATGAATTTTATGTTTCCTGTGATATCTTAACCCCACTGAGGAAAGGCAGGAGGTAAAACCTGATCTAACTTTCAAACTGTGCTGTTCTTGACCCAGTTGTGTGAATGGTCAGACTTCTTACCTCTATTCATACATAAGGATGAGCATCAACCTTCGGCTAGAAACTGTGGTAAGAATGCTGAGTGGCCCCATGTTTTTTTTCACATAAGCAAATGTAGATAGGGTGAGAAAATTACCACCTTAGCTGCAGAAGCAGTTAAGTAATGAGTGACCTTTGTCTTCAGGAGTCCAATCTATAAAACTCAACTTTAGCATTGAGTCCGCTATCATCTCCTGTACACTGACTTCTTCTTACATGTGTTTCTGCATCCCTCCACACAAATACCTTCACACACCAGCACACACATACACACACTCACACGGGGGGGGGGGGGGGGGGGGGATCAACTCCAAGGTCAGTCTAGTCACTCCTGTAAGGTAGAAAAACAAGATAAAATGTACTTTCTTTTTACCACAACCCCAACCCCTGCAATCAGAGTTCCTTTTTCTTCTAAGTTTGTGAAGAAATAAGGCAACCACCTCCTGGGCTCTAGACAGTGAGACACATATGGTTTCTTTTAATCCTTTTCAGACATTGGCCATTCTAAAGAAGTTAAAATTTTAGGGAAAGGAGTCTTTGAACATTAAAAGGATATGACATGGCAACCTTCACCTGGGGATAAAATAGCTTATACTTATAGAACTACAATATGTAGTCCATTATGAACTATATGTAATAGTTTTCTAAGTGGCCTAAAATTTAGTGATTAGAAAACATTACAAATATTTTTCTTGAAAAGTAAATAATAGGATCTTCCTTCCATCCTGAAACACTGCCCAGGGCAAAGCCAACACTCCAGACTTCCTCCCACATGCAGAGATAGCTTGACTTCCTGGAGATCCACCACAACCAAGCTCACACATGAGCCCACCCCAAATACCTGGTCTAACTGGGACCCCCACAGGGCCCAGTAGACACAGGACCTATGAGCCTTGCCAGAGACACATCATCCTTCTGATCCACAACTGCCCCCTGGGGGCAGATCAGGTGCTCCAGAACCCCACCAAGCCCACACTTAGAGATAATTTGGATTCCCAAGAGGTCCATCGTAACCAGGCTCGCAGGCTCATAGGAGAAAGAGGCTCCAGTCAGAGACAGCAAGGCCAGTTAAAATGAGAAATAACAAGATAATGGGAGGCAAGTGCAAGAACATAAGCAACAGAAACCACCAATGCCACTTGGCACCATCGGAACCCAGTTCTCACACCATAGCAAGTCCTGGATACCCTAACACACATGAAAAGCAACACTAAGTGGGGGGGGGGGGATTCGAGGGTGGGGAGGTGGGAGGGGGGGGTAGGTGGGGGCACATCCTCATAGAAGCATGAGGAGGGGGGTGGGATAGGAGGTTCCTGGGTGGTGGGAGACAAGGGGGGTTAGGGGATAAAATCTGAAACATAAATATAATATCCAATTAAAAAAAAAAAAGATTCTGACCTAAAACCCAACCTCAAATTGATGATATCTGACCTTAAGGAGGACATAAATAATTCCATTAAAGAATTTCTTTGTTCTGTATATTTAGTGTTTTGATGATTATTATGTGACAGGAGAATGCAGGTAAATGGGTAAAAGCCCTAAAAAAGGAAACACATAAATCTCTTAAAGAAATACAGGAAAACACAATTGAACTGTTAAAGGATTTGAGGAAAAACATCCATGATCTAAAAATGGAAATAGAAGCAATAAAAGAAACACAAAGGGAAGCAACCCTCCATATGGAAAACCTAGGAAAGAGATCAGGAGTTACAGATGCAAACATCACCAACAGAATACAAAAGACAGAAGAGAGACTCTTGGGCATAGAAGATACCATAGAAGATATTGAAACAACAGTCAAAGAAAATACAAAGTACAAAAATCTCCTAACCCAAAACTTTCAAGAAATTCAGGACACAATGAAAAGACCAAACATAATTATAGGAATAGAAGAGACTAAATATTGCCAATTCAAAGGTCCAGAAAACAACTTCAACAAAATCATGGAAGAAAAGTTCCCTAACCTAAAGGAAGAGATGGCCAAAAAATGTACAATAAGCCTACAAAACACCAAATAGATTGAGCCAGAGAAGAAATCCCTTCTATCACATAATAATCAAAATACTAAATATACAGAACAAAGAAAGAATTTTAAAAGTGGTAAAAAAAAAGTTTAAGTAACATATAAAGACAGACCTATCAGAATTATATTAGACTTCTCAACAGAGACTCTAATAGCCAGATGTCATGCATCTTGGACAGATGTCATGAAGATCCTAAGAGAACACAAAATGCAGCCCATCCTACTATAACCAGCAAACTCCCAATAACCACAGATGGAGAAACCAAGATAATCCATGATGAAACCAAACACTATCTTTCCATTAATCTACCCCAGCCGAGAATAATAGAAGGAAAACTTCAACACAAGGAGGGAAACTACACCCACAGAAAACCAAGTAATTAACCATCTCACAACAAACCCAAAAGAAAAGAACCACACAAACATAATACCACTTCTAACAACAAAAATAACAGGAAGCAACAATCAGTGGTCCTTAATATCTCTCAACATCAGTGGACTCAATTCACCAATTAAAAAACATGGGCTAACAGACTAGATAATTAAAAAGGATCCAGCATTTTGCTGCATACAGGAAACACACCTCAGTGACAATGGCAGACACTACCTCAGAGTAAAAGTCTGGGAAAAAATGATTTTCAACAAATGGGCCCAAGCTAAAATAGCCATTCTAATATCCAATAAAATAGACCTTCAACCAAAAGTTATCAAAAGAGATAGAGAAGGACACTTCATACTCATCAATGAAAAACCCACCACACCAAGATGAAGCTCCCAATTATGAACATCTATGCCCAGAGTGCAAGAGCATCCACATTTGTTTTTGTTTTTGTTTTTTCATTTTTTATTGGATATTTTATTTACACTTCAGATGCCATCCACTTTCCCCATCCCCCCCCCTTAGAAAACCCCTATCCCATGCTTCCTTTTCCTTTTTGCTTTTATACATTTTTTTAAAAATGTTAATCAAAGGCTTTATAGGTTTGGTAATGCTCAATCAGAGGTGTAACCCACTACCCAACCTAGATATATCAACTATCTTTGACTGGTGGAGATACATGAACATCTGCCTCCCTGTCTCCCCCTCTTTCTCTCTCTCATCACCTAGCTTCTCCTCTCCTTCTTCTCCTCCTCTCCTTACTCCTTCTCTTCCTCTCAGTACTCCTCCCACCTTAGCTCCTCCTACATATCACCCTTCCTGTTAAAATAAAACTTTTCTCTCAAAATACAATTAGAGCATAATTAGAGCATCCACATTTGTAAAAGAAATTTTACTACAGCTCAAAACATGCATTGAACCTTACATAATAATAGTGGGAGAGTTCAACACCTCACTCTCACCAATGGACTGATCATGGAGCCTGAACATTTTTAACAGAAAGTTGAAATAACCCCATGCATTATATCAAATCACCACAAAAATAAGGCTGGCCTTCCATAACAACAAAAACAACAGAAAGACCACATATTCATCAAAACTAAACAACTCTCTGCTCAATGATAACTTGATCAGGGAAGAAATAAAGAAATTGAAGAATTTATAGAATTCAATAAAAATGAAGACACATAATACCCAAGTGTATGGGACACAATGAAAGCAGTGTTAAGAGAAAAATTCACAGTACTAAGTGCCTACATAAAGAAACTGAACAAACCCCATGCATGCAACTTAACAACACACCTGAAAGCTCTAGAACAAAAAGTAGCAAACAAATACAAGAGGCATAGACAGCAGGAAATAATCAAACTCAGGGTAAAAATCAACCAATTAGAAACAAAGAGAACAATGAAAAGAATCAACAAAACCAAGAGGTGGTTCTTTTTGAAAATCAACAAGATAGATAAAACCTTTGCCAAACTAACTAAAGGGCATAGAGGCAGTATCCAAATTAACAAAATCAGAAATGAAAACAGAGACATAAAAACAAAAACTGAGGAAATTCAAAAAATCAGATTGTACTATAAGAGCCTATACTCATCAAAATTGGAAAATTTAGATGAAATGGATCGATTTCTAGACAGATACCATGTACCAAACTTAAACCAAGATCAGGTAAACTATCTAAACAATTCTATAACCCTTAAGAAAATAGAAGCAGCCATTAAAAGTCTCCCAAAAAAACAAGGCCAGATGGTTTTACTGCAGAATTCTACAAGATCTTCAAAGTAGAGTTAATACCAACACATCTCAAACTGTTACACAAAATAAAGACAGAAGGAACACTGTTTAATTCATTCTATGAAACCACAGATACTCTGATACCTAAGACACACAAAGACCTAACAAAGAGAACTTCAGACCAATTTCACTTATGAATATTGAACAAAAATAATCAATAAAATTCTCATAAACCAAATCAAAGAACACATCAAAAGGATCATTCACTGTGATCAAGTAGGCTTCATCCCAGAAATGTAGGGATGATTCAATCTACAGAAATCCATCAATGTAACCCACTATATAAACAAACTAAAAAAAAAATTCACATGATCATCTCATTAGATGGAAAAACCTTTGACAAAATACAGCAATACTTCATGCTAAAAGTCTTGGAAAGATCAGGAATCCAAGGCACATACCTAAACATAATAAAAGCAATATACAGCAAACCAACAGCCAACATCAAATTAAAGAGAGAAACGCGAAGCAATCCTACTAAAATCAAGGACAAGACAATACTGTCGTCTCTCTCTCTCTCTCTCTCTCTCTCTCTCTCTCTCTCTCTCTCTCTCTCTCTCTCTCTCTCTCTCCAATATAGCACTTGAAGTTCTAGAAAGAGCAATTAGACAACAAAAGGAAGTCAAGGGGATACAAATCGGAAAGAATTCAGGGTATCAATATTGTTGCATGTTATGACAGTATACATAAGCAACTCCCACAATTCTACCAGAGAACTACAGCTGATAAACACCATCAGCTAAGTGGCTGTATATAAAATTAACTCAAAAAAATCAGAAGATTTTTCTCTACAAAAATAATATAAGGTATCTTGGCATAATTCTAACCAAGCAAATAAAAAATCTATATGACAAGAACTTCAAGTCTCTGAAGTAAGAAATTGAAGAAGACCTCAGGAGATGGAAAGATCTCCCAAGCTCATGGATCAGAAGAATTAATTTAGTAAAAATGACCATCTTGCTGAAAGCAATCTACAGATTCAACGCAATCCACATCAAAATTCTAATTCAATTCTTTACAAAGATAGAAACAGCAATTCTCAATCTTATCTAGAATAACAAAACTATATGTTTTTGGTACAGAGACAGGCAGGTAGATCAATAGAATAGAATTGAAGACCCAGAAATAAACCCACACACCTATGGCCACTTGATCTTTGACAAAGAAGCCAAAACTATCCAGTGGAAAGAAGATAGCATTTTCAACAAATGGTGCTGGTCTATCTGGAGGTCAGCATGTAGAAGAATGCAAATTGATCCATTTTTATCTCCTTGTAAAAAGCTCAAATCCATGTGGATCAAGGACCTCCACACGAAACCTGTTACACTGAATCTAATAAAGGGAAAGTGGGAAAGATCCATGAACACATCAGCATGGGAGAGGGGAGAGAAATTTTCCTGAACTAATCACCAACAACTCAGGCTCTAAGATTAGTAATTGACAACTGGGAACTTATGAAACTGACAAGCTTCTGTAAGGCAAAGGTCACTGTCAGCAGGACAAAATGGCAACCTACAGATTAGAAAAAGATCTTTACTAACCCTACTCCTGATAGAGGAATTATGTCCAAAATATACAAAAAACTCAAGAAGTTAGAATCTAGAAAACCAAATAAGACAATTAAAAAATTGAGTACAGAGCTAAACAAAAAATTCTCAACTGAGAAATCTCAAATAGCTGAGAAGAGCTTTATGAAATGCTCAGCAGCCTCAGTTATCAGGGAAATGCAAATGAAAACACATGTCAGATCCCACCTCACACCAATCAGAATGGCTAAGATCAAAAACTCAGGGGACAGCAAGTGCTGGTGAAGACATGGAGAAAGAGAAACATTCCTCCATTGTTGGTGGGACTGCAACCTGGCACAACCACTTTGGAAATCAATCTGGAGATTCCTCAGAAATTGGAAATAGCTTTACACAAAGACCCAGCTATACCACTCCTGGGCATATACCCAAAATGTGTTCCAACACATAACAAAGACACATGTTCCACTATGTTCATAGCAGCCTTATTTATAAGGGGGATGTTAGAGGGGTGAGGCAGGGGTGGCTGGGTGTGTGTGTGAGCACCCTCTTAGAGGCAATGGGGAGGGAGTACTGGGTGGTTGGTTGCAGAGGGGAGACTGGCAAGGGGGACAACATTTGAAATGTAAATAATAAAATAATAAAAATGGAGAAAAATAAAAATTATCAACAGAAATAAACAGAAGAAAAAAAGAAATGTAAATTACAGAAAAATTAACAAACACTGGCATGTTTTAATTCATACTTCAGGACAAGGGACTAAAATGTCACCTTTTCTAGCATAAGAATCAATACCTCACAGTTATCTTATGTGTGGCCTTGTTTTCTTAAGCTTTCACCACACTTGAAAAGTGTGAAGTGGTTTCACAAAATCTCTTCCAAATGTGATGACAGATTTCAAATAAAATACAAATCTTATATACATTTAGGCAATGTGTCAATGGGAGTCACTATTTCTTAGTACAATATACTTTGAATGTCTTCATTTTGCTTGTAGTGAAATTGGTGTTTTTTATTTAATTTTCCATTATGTTTTAAATTGACAAACTGTGAATGTTTATTACAAGATGTTTTCTCATGTACACACATTGAAGACAAGGTAAAAACTGAATAACTCAAGATCCACCTATCATAATCTCTTTTGAGGTGAAAATACAGGAAGTTAACTCTCTTAAGCAATTTTCCAGTATGTAATACATCAGTACTAATGTAATCCGTTCATAGATGGTTTGAATTTACTCCTGTCTGGCTAAAACTCTGTACTACCATTTGGAATCTTACTTCTCCTGCCCCTTCCTGTGAATAGGCACTGTTCTATTGTGTGGTATCTGAATTTGACACTTTAGATTATACACATGATTAATAAATATCCCATGGCATTTGTTTCTATCTTGATATAGCTTAATGCCCTGGGTTGAAGATAACATTGTCACACATTTTGAAGCTTTAATAGTATTCCATTGTGTATAGTACTACATTTTCTTTATTCATTCTTCCATTAATACCCATTTACTTAGGTAAGTTTGTCTTTTCTGACTAATATCACTATGGACAGGAAGTGAAGATAATTGTTTGATGTGCAGATTTGATTTTATTTCATGAATAGATATCCATAATAGAAATTTCTGGATCACATGATAGTTTTGTTAAAGATTTTTTTATAATGGCTTTACCAAATTACACTTCAACCAATAATATACGAAGACTCTTTTGTTTAATTTTTTTAAGATTTTAACTTCTATTTATGCATTTGTGTGAGAATTTATATCACATGACTATAGTGCCCATGGAGGCCAGAAGACAGCATCAGATCTCCTATAGCCTGATTGTTGTTAGCCATGTAATCTGGGTGCTCAGGTTCTCTGGAAGAACACACAGTGCTCTTACCCACAAAGCTATTTCTCCAGGCCCAGGATTCCCTGTTGCCCACATTCTCACCAACAGCTCTCATCTCCTTTATTTTCACACTAGCATCCTAACATGTGTCCGTGATCTGATTTGCCCTGTGGATGAGACATGCTGAGCGTGTTTCCATCATTGGTTGGACATGTGCATACTTCTCTGAGGCTTTCCATTATTTTGCCATTGGTAAAATCAGGTTGTTTGTTTTCTTGTTGTTGAGTTGTTTCAAACACCAATTTATTCTGAACATTATCCTTATATTAGAATACCTGTTTCCAGAATGATCCTTCCTGTTCCCTAGGCTGGCTTTTGCTCTGCTGCCGGTTTCCTCTGCTGTGTGAAAGCAAAGTGCCTCAACGTTATTTATGTATTTATATTGACTTTTGCTTCTGTTGTGTGTAAAGATATCGATTATTTTTTACTAAGTATTTTGACTTAGATTTTCTATTAGTGGGAATCTATCTCATCAGTATAACATAAAAATATGGCAGGACTTTTGGAACAGAACATATCATCCTTTATGGTATACATGTAACCCTCAAACAGTGAAATTTGAAGCCTGAGGAATTAATTAACTTGCTTCTCTCTAAAGTACCACAATTCTGTTTCAGGAGGCTCGACTCGAGACTGCTGTAAGTCCAGCTTGAAAGGACCTGCTGCGTCTTTTGATGTCCATGGTTGCTAGCACACACATGGTATACACTCACATAGAGACTTACATATAAATAAAGTTTAAATGTATAAGCAGCAATGAAATAGTCACATTTTATAATTATGAGTTTTAAAAGTCATGTTTTATACAATAAATATTTTATAGGAAGGAAAGATAAATTGGTGAATGATCATCATTAAACGTATACACACCTGTGTGTATTTGGACATTAGCATGTTAGCTTTCATTTCTCTATTTAATTTTATTGTTGACATATAATATAACATTTCTACCTTCCCTCTCTTTCTTCCACATTCTCCCATATGCCTCTCCTTGTGCTCTTTCAAATTAATGGCCACATTTAAAAAAAAAAAAAACAGTGGTTTGCTTTAGGAAATTGTAGCTTTATATTATTTTGTAATAGTTTTACATTCTTTCTACTAGGTATCTAATGTGCTTGTTTTGTTTTGTTCTTGGAGTTTGTTAATTTCAGCTTCTGTTCATGAGGTAATTAACCTTCAGGCCATAGGTCACCTTTGTACTCTTACTTACATATTCTGCTTTAAAAAAAAAAAGTAAAAGTGGAAAAATCCCACATCTGAAGCACTGAGCTGTAAGAAAGTGTTTCCGGGTGTCAGGTGCCCCACTTTCTTACTTTGAAACAAACCATCACAGTCATGTGGAATCACTTCCACTCCTGAGCTAGGTCCTTTGCCTTTCCTCTGGTGAGGTCAAGGTATCTTGGCAGCTTAGGGAATCTGATCAGACACAGCAACAGAGAACAAGCAGCTAAACAGAGAAATTTTCCAGCTTGTATTTCAAGGAGCATAGTGCTCTACAGAATGTACGAATTTATGCATAAGAAGAGACAGCTTTAAAATAAAGTATTTGTCACACATGAACACCTCAGATAATGCACCATATGACTGTAATCTGTGAGTGTCAGAGAAAGGTTGCTACTGATATAAAGCCTTCCATTCTCTAACTAATCCCCAAATCGAGTTTGAGCTCATAGCAATTTTCAAAATGCTGTCATGAGACAAGAGAAAACTAAGAGTTATAAACCTGTTTTTTAAAGAAATTAGTAACAAGGAGAGGGGTATTTGTCTAATTTGGTAAAGTATTTGCTGTGAATCAGGAGGAGGTGTCTTCAAGCAAACCCAGCACTGAGGGCCTGAACAGGCAGATGCATCTGCAGAGAGAGAGAGAGAGAGAGAGAGAGAGAGAGAGAGAGAGAGAGAGAGAGAGGAAGAAGAAGAAGAAGAAGAAGAAGAAGAAGAAGAAGAAGAAGAAGAAGAAGAAGAAGAAGAAGAAGAAGAAGAAGAAGAAGAAGAAGAAAGAAGAGGAGGAGGAGGAGGAGGAGGAGAGGGAGGAGGAGGAGGAGGAGAGGGAGGGAGGGAAGGAGGGAGGGAGGGAGGGCGGGAGGGAGGGAGGGAGGGAGGGAGGGAGGGAGGGAGGGACGGAGGACCAAAAAAGACACATATACATCATATACATGCAGGAGAAAACTGAATAAAATACAAAGAAATATACCAGTCATTTGTCATAGTTGGTAGGAATTCTGGCTATATTTCCTAATGTCTTATGAAAATAGTTTTCAATGAAAAACTTAATAAAAAAATTTTAGATAAAATTCATTTTTTAATACTCAGATGAGCAAGAGCCCCTTACAGTGACCTTTGTCTGCCCAGACTTCAGTATGACAACATAACTTCAACTCCTACTTCATGCCTAATGAATGAATTAGAGAAGTCCTCCAAACCGTCTTCTTCTGTGATCTCCATTGACAACTGTACAGTAAGGACCATTAGTTCTCTCAAGTCTGTCGGGACTAGGGCCTTTCCTCTCCAGGTGTCCTCAGCTCAGAGCAAAGGCGAGTTCACAGCTGGGTCTTCTGATTTCCACCCCCTATTCACAGCCTTTCTTTAGCTGTAGGCTGGTGACCTCTTAACAGGAAATATTCTATTTCTGCAAGTCTGCTTTAATTGTACCCTGCATTTTGTGAGACATGACTGTCCTATATTGCTACTTTTTGCATGTTGTCTTTGGGGATTTTGACCTCATTCACAATGTGGATTCAGAGACTGTGTAACAAGTCTACTCTCTGGGGAATGTTGCAAAGTTTCTTTTACTTTTTTTTTTAATTCATGTGACTGCATTTTACTTTGGTTTACTAAGTGTGGCTTGTGCTTTGTTTAAGCAGTGTGTTTTAATATGATAAATATGACAGCACTATATTCAGAGATTATCCCTTCCTAGAAGGTATTGCTGTTTTCTGTTTGTTATGGGTTGTTATTTGCTTGTTTAGTGGCTTCCCTTAACTTTTTTTTGTTTCAATTGTATTATCATTTGAGGTTATATGAATATAATGTGGTTTGATCAAACCTACCCCCAATGCCTCCTTTATACTTTTCCTCTAAACTTTTTATATGTGTCTCTGTCTCTGTCTCTGTCTCTGTCTCTGTCTCTGTCTCTCTCTCTCTCTCTCTCTCTCTCTCTCTCTCTCTGCTTTTAGATTCATTTAGTCTGTTAGTGTATATCTACAACCAAACAGTACTCTGGACATGCAAGGCTGTTGCACAGATGAATTCATAGCAGCCGTGACTGCAGACACAACTCAGCACAGTATGTGTGACTATAAAAGCTGGGAACCTGGAACACACTGAATAGTGTGTTCCTCCACAATTGGCTGGAGAATGTCCTTTCCAAGTGGCTCAGTTTGTCTAAACTATTTCCAGGTCTTCATTGCAACTTGGCTTATGAGACTGTGAGTCATGAGAATTAATGGGAATTGTGTGAGTGTTGTGGAGGTATAAAATCTGATTGATACAACTATGCATTTTTTTCAAGGCAAAGGTTTCAGAACATGCAACAGTATGAGAGAAAGTAGTTCCTTATCAGAGCCATCAGAATCAATTGGTTAATGTCATCTGAAATCCTTATAAATGTCTGTGAAGGAAAAACAATAGAGGAAGGTCAAGTCCTATTGAGCAATAAGAGAATCTGTGTTTGAACCCAAATTTACCAGGCCAAATATAATTACATTTAATGAGAAGTTAAAGAAAAGATTGATCCAGTGGGAACATCAAGAATGGTATGAAGCTCTAGTTAGTTTCCTGAACCCTTTGGTGGGGTAAAATCTTTGTAAAGTAGGAAAGGCTCTGGCAGATCTCAGTGACTTAGACCACCATGAAAAAAGAGGTAGCAAAGAGAGAATGCAACCCATAGGAGATTCAAAAATCATGGTAAGCAGTTCATACAAAGATTTGAATAGAAATGGTCCCCATAGGCTCATATATTTGAATGCTTAGTCATCAGAGAGGATGGCACTACTTGAGAAGGATTAGTGGGTGTGGCTGCGTTGGAGTGGATGGGACCTTGTTAGTGGAAGTGTATCACTAGGGGTGAGCGTTGAGGTTTTAAAAGCCCCAATCAAGCCAAGTGTCTATCTCTTCCTGCTGCCTGAAGATCTAAGATGTAGAAATCTTAGCTTCTTCTCCAACACCATGTCTGCCTGCATACCACCATGTTCCCTGCCATGATGACAATAGACTAAAACTCTGAAACTGTAAGACAACATCCACTAAAATATTTTTTTAATAAGAATTGCCTTGGTCATTATGTTTCTTCCCAACAATAGAACACTGACCAAAATGTTATCTCTACCTGTCTTACAATCCTAGTGGGGCTGTACTAATTGAAAACAAATCCAAAAATGTTTATTACACTGATAGACTAGGGCATTACCTGAGATCATAAGGTTATTTGAATGAAAACTTGTGAATTGTTTGCCCAAGGAGCCACTGATACTCCATAAACCATGAAGGCCATTAATTTCTGCTGATATTGATAATATATCACAACTAGATGGTAAGACAATGGTACAAACCAGATAGCTGTAGACAATTCTTTGACTGTAGGGCATAGAGAAATTAAGCTGGAACTGAACTAGAAACTTCCACCCTGCTGGCTGGCTTTTGTAGTATCTGAAGGGACCATACAGGCTGGTGGTAGAGAACTGTCACCAACATCCTTGCTTGGCTATGGAGTCTGGATGCTAAAATACTGACATGCCAGGCAGAAAGTATTTGCTTGTGCATTGGTGAATCAGTCACCATGGGTAAAACCAGCAACCTTTCTATTTAGACTTAAGAAGAAATTTACATATATAAGCCAGGACAAAAACTTTTGGCTGGGGAGATTATAGGTCTCAATAGAAAAGCAACTTCTATGGTTTTATTAGATGGGTGTGATGTGTGTGTCTGTCAAACTACCTTCTAATATTTGTGCTTACACCTGTAGTTCACCGTTGCTGTCAGCCACAAATCATAACCACTGATGAGGTCCCTGTTAACAAGAAACTGTTGCTATAGCACATGGCCTAATTGGAGCCATAAGTGGACATCTATAGTCACCCCCTTCAAAGTTCAGGGATCATTGCTAAGCAAAGGGCTGAAAGAATGGAGGAGCTGGAGGAAGGACTAGGGTGCTGCATACCAGCTTGTGTGGGCTATCATCCGTGCTGGGATTGGCTTTAGTGATACAGCTGTCTCTGAGTAATTTCTGCTCCTGTAAGTAACGTTAATAAATCTCATTGGTTCATCAAGTTGGATTTTGGTGGTATCTACACCTGGGTTTGTCCTGGGTTCCTTATAATAGATACATGTGTAGCATCTCCTCAGGAAGGAAGCCTTGTCATACAACAGGAAGCCACCAGATAGATCAGAAACACAAGAAGGAGGACCATATTGTTTTCTCTACCTTTACAAGAACATGGCACAAATATAAGCTGTTTTATCATAGCCACTGATGATCTGCAGGTGGAGGGGAGACAAAATAAAAACTTTCAGATCCCCCAGGATATTCAACGAATGCAACAATGTTCATTTTAAACTGAACATCCAAATGGGTATCGTAAGCTTTTGTCAAGAGTCCACAGTTCTGACATAATTAATTATGATATTTTGAGCAGTTCATTGTTTGCTTTTATAGGAGATAAGCCCTAAAAGTCATTCTTACTCTAAGCTTTTGATTTGATTATTTTGAGATTTTTTAAATTTTCTATTTATTTGCCTGAATGCATGTCTGTGCACCACATACATACAGTGCCAGAAAAGGCAGAAGAGGGTGATGGATCCCTGGAACTAAAGTTACAGGAAAGTTGTGAGATACCTTCTCTCAGTGCAGAAAATTGAACACCCAAGTCCTTTGAAAGGACACCCAGTGTTCCTAAGTGCTGTACCATCTCTCCAGAACCTATGATCTGATACTTTTAATTAATAGTTCTCTTTTTAGTGACATTTTCCCAACACGATAAAGGTTTATTGCAAACCACTTCATTACGTACAAATCAAATAAATAGAAGACATAACTCCTTCCTCAACTTAGCTAGCACCTTAATCCTATCTGCAACAATGCTTTTCTCAAAAAAAGCAAACAAATAAAACAACAGCACCAAAACAAAGACATAAAAGATAACAATAACAAGAAGAAAACAATAACTGTTGAAGACCTTCTTGACCATTTAGATGTAACTGGGCTTTTTTTTTTTAAAAAAAATTCACATTTGTGAAACATATTTTCTTTTTTCCTTAAATTTTTTTATTATTTAAATGCATTTTATACATAAAACATCTTAATAATATTGAATATTTTGAGAATCAAATAATACATTAAAATTTTGTTCAACTTTTATATTCATATTATTTTGTACCCTAAAAATATCATTAATGCATATTTTAGTGAGTATAAACTATAAGAATACAATTGATTTTTATTAATAATTGCATCTATATATCACTCCTGGCTTCCCTCTCGCTTCAACTCCTGAGTCTCCCTCAGAAATTTATTAATTAATTGATTTTAAAGTATAGTTAGTGTGTTTCTGTATGTGTTTGTGCATGCACATACAATATATTTGTTTAGATGTACATGCCATGGTGTGTGTATGTGTGCAGAAGTCAGAGGACAACTTTGTAAAATCGGGTCTGGGTACTGTGCAGGCAGTGCCTTTACCCAGCGGGCCATCTCACGGGCCCTAAACTGAGGGAGTTTTGATTGAATTTTTAAGGCAAGCCTCACCAACTACCCATAAAACAACAAAATTAATGACCTAAATAAGCATCTGGGTAGATAGGAAGTCTAGCTATTGGGAGTATGAACACAGATCTCTTTTGCAATATCAAAGACATCAATTTCTAGTTTAATTACATGAAGTAAATGATCTAATTTTATGACTTCACATCTTCCTGTCTTTGAAATAATTATAACATTTATATAGTTCTTTGAGCCAGGCACTGATTTAAGTGTTTTACATATATTAACTTACTTAAACTTCACATCAATCCAAATAGTGAACCAAAACAGGAACAAAAGAAAAGAAAAGAAAAAATACTGTTAATAAATACCTTGACTTTGCCCCCCCTCCACTTTCTCTGGAGAGGCTGTTAGCCACCAGCCTGGGCAGGGAAGGGAGCAGAGGTGAATAGCAGGGTTCAAACAGCTGTGAGTATGGAGAAAACGACCTCTGGAGACTGCTGCAGTGAGACAAATCTACTTTAATTTTTCAGGGGTAGAACATATAAGGGCTTTTTTAGGGTTATGGGTGAAAAGGGCTAATTGGTTCTAACATAATATCTAATTATCATGCAGGTGGGAAGGGTTGATTGGTCATGATACAGCACCTAATTATCATTCGGGTAGGAAGCCAGAGTGAAATGTGTGGGCTGAGTTATGCAGCCTTGCAGAGAGCTCTGTACAAGGTCACTTTCCAGACAAGGCCAATCACCTGTGTTCAGGGATGCTCTCTAAACAAAGACAACAGAAACAGGGAAGCCCTGCTGAGAAGTGAGAAATGGGTCCCCCGTTTTGCACCAAGCTCAAAAAGCCATCCATTCATGGATGACTTCTACTTTAATAAGAAAGTTCCCTAACACTTGGTCGTGGCTATGGAGTTAACGGTAAAGTCAAAATTCAACCTAAAATAGTACTAACATCCTCTGCACTCTGTAATAGCCATTTAAAGGATGATATACATCTTTTAAAAACTTATTTTCAGAGGACTGCCTCATCTGGCATCAGTGGGAAGGGAGGCACTTGGTCCTGTGGAGGCTTGATGCTCCAGAGAAGGGGGATGCTGGAGGGGTGAGGCAGGAGTGGGTGGGGGAGTGGGGGAGCACCCTCTTAGAAGCAAAGGGAGGGGAATGAGGTGAGGGTTTATGGAGGGGAGACCAGAAAGGGGGATAACATTTGAAATATGAAAAAAATATGCTGATTAATAAATTTAAAAATTATTTTCTTATTTAGTTACATATGTGAACACGAGCTTGTAGAGTCCAGAAGAGCAGGTTGCATATGAAAGACCTATAGTTGTTGGATGTTCTGAGCTTTCTGACCTGGGTGCTTGGAACTAAACTTCTACCCTCAGCAAACATTACCAAACAGGATTTCAAAATAGTGCACCAACTATATATTGTTTCATGAAATGAGCTTTACACTCAAATACAAATAAAGGGGAATGAAATATTATCCATCAGATGAGCTCCCAAAAGAAAGTTTTAGTGTATCTATTAGTATCAGGCTAAAATAGTCATTAAACAAAACTAGTACTCCAGGTGTAAGCTAACCTCTCAGGATACACGTGATAAATACATGTTCATCTAGCAGCAGATGAAAAGCATAAGAAGCCAAGAGAATGGAAGGAAGTGAGCATGAGCCATTCAGTGAGAATAGTTAGCCAACCCAAGGCCTTCTTTATATACTATTATTTTATGTTATGAATATGGATGCTTTGCCCACATGTATGTTATTGAATGCCTGGTGCTCATGGGGACAGAAAAAGCTATCAAATCCCTGAGAACTGGAGTTATTGATAGTTGTGAGCCGCCATGTAGGTGCTGGGACCCAAACCCAGATCTTCCGCAGTAACTACCAGTGTTTGTAATGACTGAATGGATGGAATAGGTGAAGCAAGAATTCCACAAAGAAAATAAGACAGTACAAACAGGACACCATATATATTCTCTTCAAGTACAGCAGGAAGCTTCCTAAGGATAGACAGTTATACTAAGCTGTAAGCATGCATCAGTGTATTAGATATAATATCAAAACAGATCAAACGGATGTTTGACAACAAATATCTAATACTCTTTCACAATAATAGCTTGCTTGTGTTACTAAGAATAGGCCCCATAGGCTCATGTGTTTGAAGCTTTGTCCTGAGTTAGAATGAGTAGGTGCAGCCTAGTTGAGGAAGTATGTCACTGGGAATAGGCTTTGAGGTTTCAAAAGTCTATGGCAGGGTGCCCTCACCCACCCAACCCTCTCGCCTACTGCTAAGTGCCATTCCGGCTTCCTTACCATAACGATCACGATCGTGGACTAACCCTCTAAGACTGTAAGCTAACCCCTAATTAAATGCTTCCTTTTATCAGGCTAGTCTTGGTGTCTTTTTCACAGCAATGAAGCAGAAACCAAGACTAATGGTAAAGAGAACTAAGTATTACTGACAGCTTGGGCCATGCTGTTTGTTGGAGGAATATAGAAGACTGCAGGCCTTTGGACTATAAAAGCAGTTGAACAATTTAAGTGGAGCATAATGGGCCATTTAGTGGGAGCATGGAAGGCTGTATTGCTGAGGGAAATGTGAACTGTGGGGGTCCAGGTCAAAAGACTTCAAAGGGAAGAATATTAGCAGCCAATATAAAGACCATTCTTGTAATAGTTTGGTTAGGAATGTAGCTGCAATTTGCCCTTATCCTAAAAATCTGCCTGAGGCTAAGTTGAAGACTTTTAGAGTAATGTTATTAGCAAAGGAGATTTTAAGACAATTTAGTTTTGACTTTGTCACTACAACGAAGAGGAGAAAGCAGAGCAGAGGAAATACAAAATGTACAATCTGAGAAGAAAAGAACAATGGGATAGCGGAGCCAAGTCCTGTGCTTAAACAGATGAGAAGCTTAAAGAAGGGTCTGGTGTTAAATGGAATAAATGGAAATACTGCCTTCAGGGCATTACTCCACCCAGATAACCCTGCAACCTGTGAGGAAAAGGGATGAGGGATTTCCTACACCAAAACAATGGAAAGTTTTTACACAAATATAGTTTAAGGAGGCAGCCCGCTTAAAGCTGCCTTTTCAGTAGAAGAACTTGGCAGCTTTGGTTATAGCTTTGGAGTCAAGAAGGATACAGGAAAGATTTTGTAGAATCTTCCTCAATAGTTAAGGACAGCTTCTGAAACCAGGCATTCAGCAAGGGAAGACCTGCATGGAGGCCCAGATTGGTCATTGCTTGAAGCTGAGAAGGTGAAGCCTGGATTGCATTGGAGACCCCAAGATGATAGAGGTTTCAGAAAAACAGAATACCTGCCAAGCAGAGCTGCAGACTGAATACAGAACCAGCCTAGGAGAGAGAGTTGAGTTGTAGTCAACAGAGCTGGAAAGATCTGGAGTGCTTTGACATCACACAAGAAGACACAGCATTTGGAGTTTTCCTTGGTGTTTTTGTGTTTGTTTGTTTGTTTGTTTTTTGTTTTGTTTTGTTTTTTTTTGTTTGTTTTGCCTTGGTCTGTTGTTCCCGTTGTTTTCCCCTTTGGGATGTTAATACATATTTTGTGCCATTATATGTTGGAAGTATATAATTTGCCTTTTGATTCTACAGGAGATTATAGTTAAGAGATCCCCTTGAGTTTCAGAAGAGATTTTGAGCTTTAACACAGTGTTGGATGGTGAAAGATTATAGGAACCTTTAACATTAAGATGGAATTGTTTGTCTTGTGTAGTCACTTAAAAAATAAGTCTTTGGCTAATCATTTCATTAAATAAGAAAAGAGCCACTGTTAGTCATAATGAATCATCACATGAGTCACTCCTCGGGAGATGAGGAACTGGATTGCTGATGCTGACGGAACTGAAGCCCTGCTTTTGTGGTTCAAAGAGGGAGAGAGGCAGGACTAGAGATGAAAAATGGGAGGTGCCAACAACAGAAATCCAGGAATGTCCCACTCTGCCCGCCAACACTAAAGGGAAAGAACAGGTTACCTGCCCTGGGTCAGGTCAGCAGCATTTGATTCAGGAAGGAACATGGACACTTTTATAAATAGCCACATAGGAGCTCATCTCTCAGGTAACTCCTCTGCTTCAGCTATCTCAGAATCTGAGACAGCAATGTTCATAGGGAAAAAAATAACCTTCAAAATAATCTTATGGTGTTGGGAACACAGGATCTGGAATCAGACATAGCACACATGGATCCTGACCCTATTGTTTATGCACCTACCTCTTGGGTAGATCATTAATTCCTTTGAAAGAAATAGTGTCATTTATTAATTCATGTGGAAAAAAATAGTCTCATTCATAAAATATATAATAATGTATAATTTAAATTGATAGTGTGAATATTGACATAGATTGCTTATTTTGAGTTCTTCCTATAATATCTGCTCTTGGCAAAACAAAAAACAAAAGGCAACAAAAAATGAATATTAGTGACTCCTATTACAGTACAAATAAACATTGGATCCAAGGTGGGGAGAAGCTGCAGTTCAGTTTGATCACAAGAAGCTTGAGATTACCTTCAGTGATGGTAATAACTAGGCTTACTCTGCAGACTCCTTTAAGTGCAGCCTGGGCGCCTCAGCATCCATCACTTACCAGCAAACTCACTCTAACAGCTCCAACTCCACCTGGCATGGTGACTTTGTTATAGGCATTTCTACCTAAAAGATGTTTTGATTTTTTTTTTTTTTTGCAGCCTTGAGTTTTAAATTTTCAGCTTCTTTAAACAGAAATAATTAAACATGAATGCCATTCAGGTTTAGCAAGCAGCTTAGATGGAAATGTCATTATTACTTGCCTGCATAGGTCAGGAAGTTGTAGGTTGCTAACAATGTAAAATAGTGAAAATGTAAAAACCGTAAAAGTGCTGAGTATGGCATGAAAGGTTTCAGTGGAACACCATTGCCTCTACTCATGCACTTGTGTACAAATTGCTGTGCTATAAAAGAAAAGAAAATTCTGTGCTTACATAAATAAAGACCTTAAATGAGGCCAATAATTTCCATCCCTAATATGGCTGTAAGATCCGATTGTGGTCTGCAGTGTAGATAAAAGGGAGGTTGAGGCAGACAACACTGACTGCCACGATCTGAGCAATGATTCCCAACCTTAGCAAGTGCATATTTGGGAGTTATTTTATTTTCGTTCTATAAGTTTTGCTATGCATTGTAAGGGGTTAACAATACATCTAGACTGCACTTACACAGTAACAGTTGTGACCCTCCTAAATTAAGACACTCAAAAGGTCTTCAAATATTTCCATTGGTCCCCTTCAGGCAGGGATATTACTTGTGCTTTAGGAGGACCAATGTAAAGAGAGGTGATCCAAGGCAAAGGCTCCTGTCACTTGATTTTGATTTATATTTAAATTTCACCTTGGCTATTCCCTAATGTATAACAACCATTTCCATGCCACACTTAAGCTCATTAAAATTGTTCCTCCAATTTAGCACCTTCCGCACTGCCTCTACATTTCATTTTACTAAAAATTGTGACACAATTTTTTTTGTTCAGTTGCACACCTGACGTACGAAATTAATCCTAAATGTTCTCTCTCGTACGATTAAATGTTTGCTTTCATTAGCACTAACTTTTTTATGTGACACAAATGGTCTGTTCCAAAATGTATAAGGTTTATTTGAATTTTCAGAGCTATTAATATAGCTCAATGCTCGTTTTTTCTCTTTTGCTTTATATGTGGGTGCTCCATGGAATCACAAAATTGCTTCAATTCAATATAAGATGGCTTTAATACAATATAAGAGACTCCTGAAAAATATTAAAAGTACAAGTAAAAATCTCAAGCTTCATTTTGCCTGTCTTCCTTAAATAACACAAGCCAGGCTGGTTTTCTACACTAATGTCACAAAAAAAAAGTACCTTGAATGTCACTTATATTGTCAGTAAATGACAATTATCATGACTTATGTTTAGTAGACAATAATAGAGATAGAGATATAAAAATATTTTAATTAAAATATAGTTACATCACTTTGCCCTTCCTTTCCTTTCTCCAATTATTCCCTTCCCATGCCCTCATTCAACTTCATGGCCTATCATCACCACCGTCACCATCACCATCACCACCACCACCACCACCACCACCACCATCACCACCACCACCACCACCACCACCACCACCACCACCACCACCATCACCATCACCACCACCGTCGCCATCATCATCACCATCACCATCACCACCACCATCACCACCACCACCACCACCACCACCACCATCACCATCACCACCACTGTCGCCATCATCATCACCATCACCATCACCATCACCATCATCATCATCATCCATGTTTTGGTGTGTCCATGCTTGTGCAAGATAAGTCCTTTTATGTTGTTTATGTGTATGTGAATTCAGGGCATATTGCTTTGTATAGAACAACTAACTAGGGGCTTCATCCCCAGGAGGACCTAATTCTCATTCTTTTAGCAGTCATTCATTGGCTCTGTTCTTTGTCCAGATTTTTTAAGTGTATTAAAATAATTCAACAAACATTGATTGAAACTACTTCAACTTCCTGCTGTTTTTAAGGTCAAAAAGGCCCATTTTAGCTTAGAAGTCAGTCTCCATCCAAACTAATCCAGAGGTCTTCTGCAAATGATAACTAAGATCAATGATGATGACCTAGGGTTCTCCCAACCTTCCCAATGAAACTCATAGAATGTGGCTGCAAAGGAAAACACATAAAGTTTCTAAAAAGGGTCCCAAGGAGTTAAAACTGTGAATGAAAACCCCTGACAAGAAGCCATGCCTGCCAAGCCTGACAGATTAGAATTTCAGTGCTGTGAAGAGACTGGAATATTGCAAACTTGTTACCTTATCTTGGGCTAGTTCTAGCACTTTAGAACAAACACCCTTTCCCACTTCTGTGTCAGAACTACCATCTTGTAGCTAATAGATAAAAAGCTTTTGCAATCTATGAACTTAACAGACTACTAGCTTCCACTAACCCCAAAGCTCAGAAAGCAACATGAACCTATACAAAAGCTTCCTCCTTGGACCCTCGCAGGCTGGATGCTCCAGTGTGGGGAAATTCGATGGCTGAGAGGTAGGAGTGGGTGGGTGTGTGGGGGCACATCCTCATAGAAGCAGGTGGAGGGGGAATGGAATAAGGAGCTTCTGGGGGGGAATAGGGAGAGGGGATAACATCTGAAATGTAAAAAAAAAAATGTAATAAAATTAATTTAAAAAAGGAAAGTATGCTTCAAAAATAAAAACAGACATTTTAAGGCCATTAAATATATATTTAAAAAAACAGTGTGGAACAGATAGAAGCATAGCTTTTTAGAGCAGTGGAAAAGCAGAATACGTGAAGAAACACCCACACCTCTACAGCCAATTGAGTTTTGACATGGATCCCAAAACAACCAATAGTTAAAAATAGTTAAAAAATGGTGTTAGGATAGTCAAAAAAAATTATCATCACTGATCCTATCATTTGCAGTGGACCTCTTGAATAGTTTGGAATTGAGACTGACTTGTAAGCTAAAGCAGACCTTTCTGACCACAAAAACTGTAGGAAATTGAAGTAGGTTCAATGTCTTTGAATTTTTTTAATATACTTAAAATAATCTGGACAAAAAACATAGACAACTAATGACTGCCAAAAGAAAGGGTCTGGTATCATTTGCAAACTTCATTGAAAAATAAGACCTGAAAGTCAGGAGCTTTTAGAGAAATTATAGTTAAGTCCTCACAATTGGATATAAGAACAAACTTTTTAATGTGACAGTAGAAGCTGAGGCTGAGAAAGGAAGGCAATGTATCTGAGGTACTTCATATCTGTTTTGACCTATCTAGAGGATGGAAGAAAAATATGTGTAACTACCAGTCTTAGTTTATATAATGTATAGAAAACTGCAGTACTCCACAACAGACACAACACCATTTTTATAATGGACAGAATGTATTTTTTTTCACTAGTATACAATGACTACAAATGTAAGAAGAAATGTGACACCATCAGTCATCAAGGAAATGTAGGTCAAAAGCATGTGTTCTGTCACTTTACATCTATGAGGAGGCCCTGGTAATAACTTCAAAGGAAATAAATCAAATACTTTAGTTAGATGTAAAACAATTTACACATTAAAAACAGGTAATATCCTTCTACTAAAACAGATGAACAGCAAATCACCATACAAACCAAGCGTTTATTATTGGGTGGGAGGAATGGAATCTTATACCCACATACAACTTGAACCTGTGCACGCATCTTCACAGTATCACAATTCAGAAAATCCCCAAAGGATTCACTTGCACGCCTATCATGTGCACTGATGCATAAACCAACAGCATTGTGCACATTTCCACCATGAATGAGGAATTAAGTACCATACATATTACAACACCCACTCAACCCCAGAAAGCAGTGTGCTAAACAAAACAAACTAACAGCAGACATTGACACATCATATCAGTGTATTTTCTGAAATATACAGGGTAAACATTTTAAGAATCAGAAAACATAGCAGATGTCTGGATGAGAAGAAAAGGAATGAGGAATTATAATATGGTAGAGCTTCTCAGGTTTTTTTTTTTTTTTTTTTTAAAAAGTCCCTAGAGCAATAGTACCACTGGTATCTTTGCTTCACAACACTTTTATCACTACTGTGTGAATTTTATCTTGATTGATTTTATATGAACTTTATTAATTTTCTTCTTTTACAATGTCATGCATACATATAATACATTCTGGTTAATTTCACTCACCCTTTCCTGTCTCCTATCCACCCCTGCCACCTTCTCTACATTTTCAATCCCTTTCTCACACTTGCTTCTTTGTGCTTTGTCTTGTGTCCCACTGCCTTTTAAAAGCGCAGTCTGGATGACCTTGGGTTCTTAATTATCCACTGGAGACTGGCGGGCTCATCCATGGGTACAAACATGAAGATGATGATAATACCCTCTCCTGAATAATACACCAGTAGTCAGTAGTCCATCAGGATAGAGCATGGTCCAGTAAGTCCCTCTGTCTGACAATATACACATTGTTGTGTGTGCTGTGTTCAGGCAATCAGTCATATGTGCTATGAGATGTTGGTTATAAAAGTTGTATCTTACCTATAACATAGCAAGAATATTGAGATGAAAAGCAAATAAAAGCTTGTTTAAAGGTAGAAAATGAAAATGAAAACTACAGCCTAGGTTTTCCCATAAAATATAAATAAACTTTATGAGAGGGTGTTTGCAAATCCTTGTGAATGTGATATGGGGACAGGGGAAGCAGGATGAAAATCTAACTATGCTTTTGCTCTGATACCTGTGTGTGGTTATTTAATTGCCAGCCATTCAAAGAGCCTATCTCTTCACCTCTGAGGACTCTTGCCAATGTAGATTAACTGTTCTCAAGAAAAATTTTTTCTTGACTCAGGCATTGTGTGCTTCCTAAACAAAGAATTATGTTTATTTCAGTGTCTTCAATTTAATATCATTGATCAACCTATCTGTTCCTGTGTCAGTAGCATGCAGTTTTTACTACTATTGCTCTGTAGTATATACAGTTGGAGGTCAGAGATGGTGATACCTCCAGAAGTTCTTTTATTGTATAGGATTGTTTTAGCTTCCCTGTTTTTGTTGGTTTGTTTTTGTGGTTGGTTTTTTTTTTTTTTTCTTATGAAGTTGAGAATTGCTCTTTCAAGGTCTGTTTAGAATTGTGTTGGAATTTTGATGGGAATTTCATTGAATCTGCAAATTGCTTTTGGTAAAATGACCATTTTCTCTATGTTAATTCAACTGATCCATGAGCATGAAAGATTTTTTTTCCATCTTTTGTTATCTTCTTCAACTTTTTTCTTCAGTGACTTGAAGTTCTTATCATACAGATCGTTCATTCACTTGCTTGGTTAGAGTTACACTAAGACATTTTATATTATCCATGGCTATTGTAAAGGGTATTGTTTTCCTAATTTCCTTCTTGGTCCTTTTATCATTGGTATAAAGGATGGCTACTGATTTTTTTTTTTTTTTTTTTTTGTAATTTTGTATGCACTTACTTTGCTGAAGGTATTTCTCAGCTGTGAAAGTTATTTGGCAGAATTTTGGGGTCACTTATGAATACTGTCATATTAATGGTGAGCAGGTGTGGGGAGAAGGAAATAAGAGAGGCCTGGGAGTGAGAATGGCAATGAGGGGCATCTCTGGTGACTAGCTAGAAGCCCGGACTGGGTAAGGATACAGGGAGTCTACAGGGCTGACTTTAGCTAAGACTTCTACCAGAGGAGGATATTAGAGACTAAAATGGGCACCTCCTGTGGGCAGGTAGGATTTCCAGAGGAGAAAGGAGGTCATCAATCCACCCAAAAAAACCTTCAGCTCAAAAATTGTCTTGCCTACAAGATGTGCAGGGATAAAGATGGAGCAGAGACTAAGGAACAACCAACCAATGAATGCCTCAACTAGAGACCCATCCTGTGTAAGAAAGCCAACACCTGACATTGTTAATGACACTCTGCTATATTTGCAGACATGAACCTAGCACAATAAAACATCAGGCACAGCCTGATGAGTCTTGTGCAAGAAGTGAGCAAGTCAGAAGAATCAAGGACACCACAAGAAGACACACAAAGTCAACTAACCAAGGACCATGGGCACTGACCGAGTCTGGGCCACCAACCAGGGAGCATGCAGAAGCTGGACCTAGATCCCTTACACATCTGTAGCAAATGTGCAGCTTGATGTTCATGTGGTTCCCCAAACAAGTGGAACTGGGACTGCCTCCGTCT